>NW_027600312.1:0-16015 GCF_964194155.1 Cetorhinus maximus | reverse complement strand
AGCAGCCATGTCTGCCTGAAGATTTTAAGTGTTCTTCAGTAAATTCTTACAGTGTTCTCTTTTAGCATTTTTAATTTTCCCCTAACATCATCCCACCTCTAATCCTTCTACCAATCACTTTAAATCTATGCCCCCTAGCCACTCACCACTCTGCTAAAGTAAATAGGCCCTTCCCATCCACTCCAACCAGTGTGCCAGTGAAACTCTGTGAAAGCTGTGCTTCTGCAGTATTTTGTAGATCTGCATAGGTTGTTGCAGGTCTGAATTCTCTCATCCACAGGAGACAGAACAAATGGAGATATACACAGAGACAAACACACAGAGAGATATACATAGAGACATACACACAGAGAGAAATACATAGAGACAAACACACAGAGAGATATACACAGAGACAGATACACACATACAGATATACACAGAGACAAAGAATCAGAGAGATATACACAGAGACAGACACACATAGAGATATACAGAGATACAAACACACAGAGAGATATAGATAGTGACCTACACACAGAGAGAAATACACAGAGACAAACACACAGAGAGATATACACAGAGACAAACACACAGAGAGTTATACACAGAGACAGACACACAGAGAGATATACACGGAGACAAACACACAGAGAGATATAGACAGAGACAGACACACACACATAGAGATATACACAGGGACAAACACACAGAGAGATATACTCAGAGACAGATACACAGAGAGATATACACAGAGACAGACACACAGCGAGATATACACAGAGACAAACACACATAGAGATATACACAGAGACAAACACACATAGAGATATATACCAAATGATACAGAGAGATACACAGACAGGCACACACACAGAGATATACCAAATAATAGAGATATACGCAGAGACAAACACAGATAGAGATATACACGGAGACAAACACACAGAGATATACACAAAGACAAACACACAGAGAGATATACACAGAGACAAACACACAGAGAGGAATAAACAGAGACAAACACACAGAGAGATATACACAGAGACAAACACACACAGAGATATACCAAGTAATAGAAATATACGCAAAGACAAACATAGATAGAGATATACACGGAGACAAACACGCAGAGATATAGACAGAGACAAACACACATTCAGATATACACAGAGACAAACACACATAGAGATATACACAGAGACAAACACACAGAGAGATATACACAGAGACAAACACACAGAGAGATATACACAGAGACAAACACACAGGGAGATATACACAGAGACAAACACAGAGAGATATACACAGAGCAGACACACAGAGTGACATACACAGAGACAGACACACACATAGAGATATACACAGTGACAAACACACATAGAGAATTACACAGAGACAAACACACATAGAGATATACACAGAGACAAACGTACAGATTGATATGCAAAGAGACAAATACACAGAGAGATATACACAGAGTCAAACAGACAGAGAGATATACACAGAGACAGACACACAGAGAGATATACACAGAGACAAACACACATAGAGATATACACTGAGACAAACACACAGAGAGATATACACAGAGAGAAACACACAGAGATATATAGACAGAGACAAACACACAAAGACAAACACACATAGAGAAATACACAGAGACAAGGACACATAGAGATATACACAGAGACAAACACACAGAGAGATATACACAGAGACAAACAGACAGAGAGATATACACAGAGACAAACACACAGTAAGATATACACAGAGACAGACACAGATGGAGATATACACAGAGACAAACACACAGAGAGATATACATAGAGACATACACACAGAGAGAAATACACAGAGACAAACACACAGAGAGATATACACAGAGACAGACACACACATACAGATATACACAGAGACAAAGAAACAGAGAGTTATACACAGAGACAGACACACATAGAGATATACACAGATACAAACACAAAGAGAGATATGTATAGAGACATACACACAGAGAGAAATACACAGAGACAAACACACAGAGAGATATACACAGAGAGATATACAAATAAAGATATACACAGAGACAAGCACACAGAGAGATAGACACAGAGACAGACACACATAGAGATATACACAGGGACAAAAACACAGACAGGTATACACAGAGACAGCCACACATAGAGATATACACAGAGACAAACACACAGAGAGATATACACAGAGACAAACACACAGAGAGATAGACACAGAGACAGACACACATAGAGATATACACAGAGACAAACACACATAGATATGTACACAGAGAAAAACACACATAGAGATATACACAGAGACAAACACACAGAGAGATATTCACAGAGACAAACACACAGAGAGATATACACAGAGACAGACACACACATAGAGATATACACAGAGACAAACACACAGAGATTTATACACAGAGACAGACACACACATAGAGATATACACAGATTCAAACACACATTGAGATATTCATAGATACATACACGCACAGAGATATACACAGAGACAAACACACAGAAACAAACACACAGAGAGATATACACAGAGACAAACACACAGAGAGATATACACAGAGACAGACACACACATAGAGATATACACAGAGACAAACACACAGAGAGATATACACAGAGAGACACACAGAGAGATGTACACAGAGACAAACACACAGAGAGATATACACAGAGACAAATACAAAGAGAGTGATACACAGAGACAGACACACAGAGAGATATAAACAGAGAGATAAACAAATAGAGATAAACACAGAGACAAACACAAAGAGAGATAGACACAGAGACAGACACACATAGAGATATACACAGAGCCAAACACACAGAGAGATATACACAGATACAGACACACACATAGAGATATACACAGAGACAAACACACAGAGAGATATACACAGGGACAGACACACAGAGAGATATACACAGAGACAAACACACAGAGAGATATACACCGAGACAAACACACAGAGAGATATACACAGAGACAGACACACAGAAAGATATACACAGAGAGATATATAAATAGAGATATACACAAAGATAAACACATAGAGAGATAGACACAGAGACAGACACACATAGAGATATACACAGTGACAAACACACAGACAGATGTACACAGAGACAGACACACATAGAGATATACACAGAGACAAACACACAGAGAGATATACACAGAGACAAACTCACAGAGAGATAGACACAGAGACAGACACACATAGAGATACACACAGAGACATACACACATATTGATTTACACAGAGACATACACACATAGAGATATACACAGAGACAAACACACAGAGAGATATACACAGAGACAAACACACAGAGAGTTATACACAGAGACAGACACACAGTGATTTTTACACAGAGAGATATACACAGAGACAAACACACATAGAGATATACACTGAGACAGACACTCACATAGGGATGTACAAAAAGAGATATACACATAGAGATATGCACAGAGACAGACACAGATAGAGATATACAAGTAGACAAACAGACAGAGATATACACAGAGACAAACACACAGAGGGATATACACAGAGACAAACACACAGAGAGGTATACACAGAGACAAACACATACAGAGATATACAAGGAGACAAACAGACAGAGATATACACAGAGACAAACACACAGAGGGATATACACAGAGACAAACACACAGAGGGATATACACAGAGACAAACACACAGAGAGATATACACAGAGACAAACACACACAGAGATATACACAGAGAAAAACACACATAGAGATATACACAGAGACAGGCACACTTAGAGATATACACAGAGAGAGACAAACAGGGATACACAGAGACAAACACACAGAGAGATATACACAGAGACAAACACAAAGAGAGATATACACAGAGACAAACACAAAGAGAGATATACACAGAGACTGACACACAGAGAGATATGCAGAGAGACAGTCAAACAGAGAGATATACACAGAGACAAACACACAGAGAGATATACACAGAGCCAGACACACACATAGAGATATACACAGAGACAAACACACATAGAGATATACAGAGACAAACACATAGAGAGATATACACGGAGACAAACACACATAGAGATATACACAGAGACAAACATACATAGACATGTACACCGAGAAAGACACACAGAGAGATATACACAGAGACAGACACACAGAGAGTTATACACAGAGACAAACACACAGAGAGATATACACTGAGACAAACAGACAGAGAGATATTCACAGAGACAAACACACAGAGAGATATTCACAGAGACAAACACACGGAGAGATATACACATAGACAAACATAGAGAGAGATATACACAGAGACAAACACAAAGTCAGATATACACAGAGACAGACACACACAGAGATATACACAGAGACAAACACACATGGAGATATACACTGAGACAAACACAAATAGAGATCTATACCAAATGATACAGAGAGATACAGAGACAGGCACACACACAGAGATATACCAAGTAATAGAGATATACACAGAGACAAACACACCTAGAGATATACACAGAGACAAACACACAGAGAGATATACACAGAGACAAACACACAGTGAGAAATACATAGAGACAAACACACAGAGACATATACACAGAGACAAACACACACAGAGATATACACAGAGAAAAACACACATAGAGATATACACAGAGACAGGCACACTTAGAGATGTACACAGAGACAGACACACAGAGAGATATACACAGAGACAAACACACAGAGAGACATACACAGAGACAAACACACAGAGACAAACACACATAGAGATATACACAGAGACAAACACACATAGAGATATACACAGAGACAAACACACAGAAAGATATACACAGAGACAGACACACATAGAGATAAACACAGAGAAAATCACACAGAGAGATATACACAGAGACAAACGCACAGTGAGATATACACAGAGACAAACACACAGAGAGATGTACACAGAGACAGACACACAGAGAGATATACACAGAGACAAACACACAGATATACACAGAGACAAACACACAGTGTGTTATACACAGAGACAGACACACAGAGAGATATACACAGAGCGATATACAAATAGAGATATACACAGAGCCAAACACACAGAGAGATATACACAGAGACAGACACACACATAGGGATATTCAAAAAGAAATATACACATAGATATATACACAGAGATAAACACACAGAGAGATATACACAGAGACAAACACACATAGAGATATACACAGAGACAAACACACATAGAGATATATACCAAATGATACAGACAGATACAGAGATAGGCACACACACACAGATATACCAAGTAATAGAGATATACACAGAGACAAACACAGATGGAGATATACACAGAGACAAACACAGCGAGATATACACAGAGACAAACACACAGCGAGATATACACAGAGACAGACACACAGAGATATACACAGAGACAAACACACAGAGAGATATACACAGTGACAAACACAGATAGAGATATACACAGAGACAGACACACAGAGATATACACAGAGACATACACACAGAGAGATATACACAGAGACAGACACAGAGAGATACACAGAGACAAACACACTGAGTGTTATACACAGAGACATACACACAGAGAGATATACACAGAGACAAACACACAGATGTATACACAGAGACAAACACACAGAGAGATATACACTGAGACAACACACAGAGAGATATACACAGAGACAAACACACAGTGAGATTCCCAGAGACAAACACACAAACACACACACAGATATACCAAGTAATAGAGAAATACACAGAGGCAGACACAAAGATACAGAGATGCACACAGAGAGATACACAGAGGCATACACACACACACACACACACACACACACACAGAAATTCCGCGTAATTGAGAGATACAGAGTGTTTGATGGGGACAGTGTAGAGCGAGCTTTACTCTGTATCTAACCCCGTGCTGTACCTGTCCTGGGAGTGTTTGATGGGGACAGTGTAGAGGGAGCTTTACTCAGTATCTAATCTCGTGCTGTACCTGTCCTGGGAGTGTTTGATGTGGACAGTGTAGAGGGAGCTTTACTCTGTATCTAACCCCGTGCTGTACCTGTCCTGGGAGTGTTTGATGGGGACAGTGTAGAGGGAGCTTTACTCTGTATCTAACCCCGTGCTGTACCTGCCCTGGGAGTGTTTGATGGGGACAGTGTAGAGGGAGCTTTACTCTGTATCTAACCCCGTGCTGTACCTGTCCTGGGAGTGTTTGATGGCGACAGTGTAGAGGGAGCTTTACTCTGTATCTAACCCCGTGCTGTACCTGTGCTGGGAGTGTTTGATGGGGACAGTGTAGAGGGAGCTTTACTCTGTATCTAACCCCGTGCTGTACCTGTGCTGGGAGTGTTTGATGGGATAGTTCCGATGGAGGATTTGTCAGTCTCCTCTGGATCTTTGCCCATCTCTAATGACTGCCTCCGAGCCCCAAAACCTGTCGATTCTCCGACTGAATATACTCAACGACTGACCATCCATAGGTCACTGGGGTGGAGAATTCCAAAGATTGACAGCCCTCTGAGTGAAGGAATCTGTCCTTACCTCAGTACAAAATGGCTGACCCCTCATCCCAAGACCGTGAGCCCATGTTCTGGACTTTCCAGCTTGCAGGGAAAGCACTGTCTCATTATCAATCATGTCTAATCCTCCAGGGATTCTTTAAACTCGAATGAGTTGCCTCCCTCATTGTTTTGAACTCCAAATGACATCGGCCCCTTTCACTCAGTTTCCCCACGTAGGTTATGGGGGGGTAGGCGGGATGCAGGTTTGAGGTTGCGATCATTTCAGCCGTGTTCTTATTCAATGGCGGAGCAGGCTCGATGGGCCAAATGTCCTACTTACTCTCGCTCCTTGTTTTTATCCCATATGACTTCCGGACGCCCACCGGGGCCAGTCTTCACACGAGGGAACTCCAAGTCAACAGCGTCAAGACCCTGTGCACTGTACCCTTTATTTTATAATAGCCTTCCTCCAAAGCCCATCTCTGCAGAGAGACTCCATCTGTTTTCCCTTTGCATGTGTGTGTGTGTGTGAGAGGGAGAATGTGTATGTGAGAGTGAGTGTGTGTATGTGAGTGAGCGAGTGTGTGTGTGAGAGTGAGCGTGTATGTGTGTGTGTGTATGAGTGAGTGAGCGAGCGAGTGTGTGTGCATGAGAGTGAGTGTGTCTGTGTGAGTGTGAGGGTGTGTGTGTGTGCCTGTGTGTGAGTGAGATTGAGTGTGTGTGTGTGAGTGTGAGTCTGTGTGAGAGAGAGTGAGTGTGAGAGTGTGTTTTTGTCTGTGAGTGTGAGAGTGTAAGTGCGTGAGTGTGTCTGTGAATGTGTGAGAGAGTGTGTGTGTATGAGTGGAGTGTGTGTGTGTGTGTGAGAGCGAGAGTGTGAGTGAGTGTGTGTGTGTGAGCGTGTGTGTGTGTGTGTGAGAGTAAGTGTGCGTGCGAGTGTGTGTCTGTGTGCGTGTGTGAGAGTCTGTGCGCGCGCGCTGGGGGAATTCTTCAGGGAGAGATAGATAGTTACACTTCTTGATTACAATCGTGTGTTAACCAGTGCTTGCAATTTAATTGTTTTAGAAATCGCTCTGAGTTTACTAAAAGAAACCTGGTTGAAAACTCTTTTATTCTGGGCACCAGCAGGGGGAAATAGACGATTGGCTATTTTGGTGAGAAAATTAAACTTTTCAATTAACGGTACTGCTTGCGGAGTAGTGGGGCTGGAACATACACGCACTCCTCCTCGCCCGGTCGCAATACAAATTGCTGTTTCTGTGAATGGAGGAGGCAATCAGCACTTATCAAATTGCTTCCATGGCAAATTGCCTACAGAATTTTTTACATAACACAGACTTGCACATCAAAATCCAGTTTACTGAGTTTCGGACTGTGAATTTCTCTCTGCCTCTCTCTCGGTTTCTCCGTCTCCCATTGGCTTTCCTGACCATACCCGATTTCTCCATTGAAACCATTGATAAATCATTTGAAAAGTCAGAACATGTAAGAAGGCGAGAAATAGGAGGGGTAGGCCACACAGCCGGTCCACAATTCAATCCGATCGTGGCTGCTCTTCTACAGCAACTCAGCGGTTCAAGGAGGCAGCTCAACATCGCCTCCTCAAGGGCAATTGGGGATGGGCAATAAAAAAATGCTGGCCCAGCCAGCAACGCCCAGGTTCCAGTAAAGAATTTAAAAATAAAACTGATCATTGGCCAAAAGCCAACCTGTGGCGAAGTAACAGGAATGGTTGATGAACGTACCGTGCTGGATGCTGTGTATATGGACTTTCAAAATGTCTTCGAGAAAGTCCAACGCAATGCATCTGCCCATCAGATTAGATGGACAGTAGCTGTACAAAATTCACAGAGGCAGATAGAA
Source organism: Cetorhinus maximus (assembly GCF_964194155.1). Classification (NCBI taxonomy): domain Eukaryota; kingdom Metazoa; phylum Chordata; class Chondrichthyes; order Lamniformes; family Cetorhinidae; genus Cetorhinus; species Cetorhinus maximus. The sequence goes on along the minus strand of NW_027600312.1, from coordinate 7,574 downwards.
GATTACAGAGAGAGAAAGAAATGGAAGAGGTTCAAGGAGGTTACAGAGATAGGGAGGGTTGTAGGGGCTGGAGGAGGTTACAGAGATAGGGAGGGTTGCAGGGGCTGGAGGAGGTTACAGAGATAGGGAGGGTTGCAGGGGCTGGAGGAGGTTACAGAGATAGGGAGGGTTGCAGGGGCTGGAGGAGGTTACAGAGATAGGGAGGGTTGAAGGGGCTGGAGGAGGTTACAGAGATAGGGAGGGTTATAGGGGCTGGAGGAGGTTACAGAGATAGGGGGCAGTTGTAGGGGCTGGAGGAGGTTACAGAGATAGGGTTGTAGGAGGTTACAGAGATAGGCAGGGATGTAGGGGCTGGAGGAGGTTACAGAGATAGGGGGCAGTTGTAGGGGCTGGAGGAGGTTACAGAGATAGGGAGGGATGTAGGGGCTGGAGGTGGTTACAGAGATAGGGAGGGATGTAGGGGCTGGAGGAGGTTACAGAGATAGGGGGCAGTTGTAGGGGCTGGAGGAGGTTACAGAGATAGGGTTGTAGGGGCTGGAGGAGGTTAGAGAGATAGGGAGGGTTGTAGGGGCTGGAGGAGGGTAGGGAGATAGGGAGGGTTATAGGGGCTGGAAGAGGTGATAGAGATAGGAAGGGTTGTAGGGGCTGCAGGAGGTTAGAGATAGGGAGGGTTGTAGGGGCTGGAAGAGGTCACAGGGATCGGGAGGGTTGTAGGAGGTTACAGGGATCAGGAGGGTTGTAGGGGCTAGAGGAAGTTACAGGGATCGGGAGGGTTGTAGGGGCTGGAGGAGGTTACAGAGATAGGGAGGGTTATAGGGGCTGGAGGAGGTTACAGAGATAGGGAAGGTTATAGGGGCTGGAGGAGGTTACAGAGATAGGGGGCGGTTGTAGGGGCTGGAGGAGGTTACAGGGATCGGGAGGGCTGTAGGGGCTCTGTTTCAGTGAGACCAACTCTCACTCTCCTAAAACTCTGGGGAACATCTGCCATTCTTGTCACTCTCTCCTCATAGGACAGTCCCCTCAGCCCAGGAGACAGTCTAGCGAACCTCCAGGGCAAATACATCCTTCCTTAGGTAAAGAGACTGTAACCACACACCCACGGTACTCCCCGCTGGGACTTCACCAATGGCCCCACAATGAGACATGGTCACTCCGATACACTAAAACCCCTGGTAACAACTGCTAACAATCCACTTACCTCCCCAGCTGCTTCGCTTGTTAGTTTTCGGCCCTTCATGACAAGGGGGCACACCCCAGCCCCCTGCTTGGCTACAAACCCTTCCCCAGTCTCGCAACTGTTCAAACAAAAAAAAAGTCTGCGCCTTTTACTCTTCCAGCCTAGGTGGGGTAACTCCAGAGAGTTACCTCGCCAAACCCCCGCCGCCTGTCGCATCAGCCCCCCTCTTCCCGGTGAGGTTTAACCAGACCCGGCCTTAAAAGGTTTCCCTCCAACACCCGCTGCAGCCTTCTCTCCTCCCCCCTCCCCCAGCCCCCACCTCGAGGGGGAGGGGGGGCGGCGGTGAAGGAACGGCCGATATATTTCCAAGTCGGGATGGTGAGTGGCTCGGAGGGGAACTTCCAGGCGGTGGGTGTTCCCCACGTGTCGTGCTGCCCTTGCCCTTCTAGGTGCTAGAGGTCGCGGGTTTGGGCGGCACTGTCGAAGGAGACCTTGGCGAGTTGCTGCAGTGCATTTCGCAGATGGCGCGCGCACCCACACTGCTGCTGCTGCCCCCTGTGCGTCGGTGCTGGAGGGAGTGAATGTTTCAGGCGTTGGATTGGGGGGGGGAAATGGGTGTTCACAGGACACAAAACCTCCCAACGCTTGGTAAACAAAAGAAGATAAATCACTTTATTGAAACTCTTAACAGCCAGACAAGAACGAAGATAATTGGGAAGGGGGGTGGTGGGGTGGGGAGGGTGGAAGGAACAAAAAAAAAAAACAAGAGGCGGTGTGCCGGCAATTCGACCAAGGAAGCTTCACCCAGATCAGATCGGCACCCACTCCCCTTAGTCGGAACCAGATTCCTCAGAGGTAGCCGGAGTGCTGGCTGCTTTCTCAGAGCCCTGCGGGGAAGAGAGAGAGAGAGAGCGAGCAAATCAATTAGAATAGATTTCCACTCAGTGGGGCACCGTATACATCAAGGCGTGACCAGAGCTTGTAAAAAAAAAAGACATAGTAATAACCCTGGGTGACTTTAATCTTCACATCGATTGGACAAATCAAATTGGCAAACATCGGCCTGAAGGATGAGTTCATTGGCGCGCGTGTGGGAAAGTTTCTTTGAACAACACGGTCTGGAACCTATCAGGGGCCAGGCTATTTTGGGCCTGGAAGTGTGTGAAATGAGACCGGATTAGATTGAGGGCCTGGCTGTCAAATATCCTCTAGGGAAGAGTGATCATAACGTGATGGAATTTCACATTCCGTTCGAGCGGGAAACGAGGGTCCACACTTAATTATTAATCATTGATATTAATTATTATTAGCTTAAGTAATGACAATTGCAAGGGGAGGAAGACAGAGCTAGGGTGAAGCGAACTCGGAACGTAGGTTCAGAGGGAAAATGGCGGAAATGCAGCGGCAGACGTTCATTCCATCGAGGGAGAAAGGTTACGAGAGGGATGCGCCCTCCGTGGCTAACGAAGGAAGTCAACGACTTAACCAGATTGAAGGGTGTGAAAATCTGTGGCAGGGCAGAAGATTGGGGGAAATCTTTAGAAACCAGCGAAAGGTGACTAAAAGATGTCATAACGAGCGGGAAATTGGGAGTACACGAGAAAACGAGCGAGAAATATGAAAGCGGGCGGTAAAACCTTTCACAAGTACAGAGGGCAAACTAGGGATGGGCAAGGAAGAATCGAATAGGCACTCCTCGGTGCAGCAAAGGTTGAGGAGGGGGCTTGATAGAGGTGTATAAGATTATGAGGGACATAGGTGGGGTGGAAAGGAAGGTACTTTTTTTCCATGAGTAGAGGAGTCAATAACCGGGGGGGGGGGGGGCGGGGGGGATAGATTTAAGCTAAGAGGTAGAAAGCTAAGAGAGGAGTTGAGGAGAATTTTTTTCACCCAGAAGGCTGCAGGAGTCTGGGACTCACTGCCTGAAAGGGTGGTTGAGTCAGAAGCTCCAGTAACATTCAAGAAGTATTTAGATATTAACTTGCGTTGCCATAGCCTCCAGGGCTATGGGGGCCAAGCGCTGGAACATGGGATTAAAGTCGCCTAAGTCTTTGTTGACCAGCACGGACTCGATGGGTCAAATGGCCTCCTTCTGTGCTGTAAAACGCCTGTGAGTCCGAGAGTCTTATATATGCTGGCCCAGCCAGCGAAGACCACATCGTGAGGGGGAATTTTTTTTTTAATAAAAGGATGAGAGTAGCTAAAGTAAGGATCGATCCCTTAACAGCTAAGACTGGGGAATTAATAACGCAAGCCAGAAAATGGCAGAGGCTTTTGAGTGAGTATTTTGTCGCGACCCACATGGTAGAAGACCACGGAAAACGCATCCCAAGAAAACTAAAAGGCAAGAGGGAGGGAGAAACTTAGAAAAATCACCGTCGTGAGGGAAAAAAAAGCGATGGGCGTACTAATGGGACTCGAGGCTGACAAGTCCCCTGGACCGGATGGTCTGATTTCTAGGGTCTTAAGTGGCGACAGAGATAGTGGACGCATTAAATTGCAATCTTCCGAAATTCCTTGTTAAAGGTCCGAGTGGATTGGAAAACCGCAAACGCGGCAGTTCGGTTCAAGGAAGGAGGGAGACAGAAAGCAGGAAAGTATAGACCAGTTAAGCCCAACGTCTGTCATTGGGAAATGTTAGAATCCATTATTAATGTGGTAACAGCAAAACATTTAGAACCTCATTGTACCATCAGGCAGAGGCAACATGGTTTTGTGAAAGGGAAATCATGTTTAACCAATTGATTAGAGTTCCTTGAGGATGTCGCAAGCGGTGTGGTTGAAGGGGAACCAGTAGATGTGCTGCATTTGTAATCCCAAAAGGCATTCAGTAAGGCACCACATAAAAGGTTACTGCACAAGACAAGAGTTCCTTTTTCATTCCTGGGACGTGGCCATCGCTGGCCGGGCCCGGCATTTATTGCCCATCCCTAATTGCCCCCTTGAGAAGGTGGTGGGTGAGCTGCCTTCTTGAACCGCTGCAGTCCCGTGTGGTGTAGGTACATCCACAGCGCTGTTAGGGAGGGAGTTCCAGGATTTTGACCCCAGCGACAGTGAAGGAACGGTCGATATATTTCCAAGTCGGGATGGTGAGGGGCTCGGAGGGGAACTTCCAGGTGGTGGGTGTTCCCCATGTGTCTGCTGCCCTTGTCCTTCTAGATGGTAGAGGTCGTGGGTTTGGAAGGTGCTGTCGAAGGAGCCTTGGTGAGTTGCTGCAGTGCATCTTGTCGATGGTACACACACTGCTGCTACTGTGCGTCGGTAATGGAGAGAGTGAATGTTTGTGGATGGGGTGCCAGTCAAGCGGGGCTGCTTTGTCCTGGGTGGTGTCGAGCTTCTTGAGTGTTGTGGGAGCTGCACACATCCAGGCAAGTGGGGAGTATTCCATCACACTCCTGACTTGTGCCTTGTAGATGGTGGACAGGCTTTGGGGAGTCAGGAGGTGAGTTACTTGCCACAGGATTCCCAGCTTACGGCGTTGGGGATGATATATTAGCGTAGATAGAGAATTCGCTAACTAACAAGAAACAGGGGCAGGCAAAATGGGTGATTTTTCAGGTTGGCAGACAGTAACTAGTGGGGTATCACAGGGATCAGTGCTGGGGCCTCGAATACAATCTTTATGAATGACTTGGATGTAGGGACCGACTGTATGGTAGCCAAATTTCTGACAATACGAAGGTTAGGTAAGAAAGCAAGCTGTGTGGAGGATACAAAGATTCTGAGAAGGGGTATAGATAGGTTAAGTGAGTGGGCAAAACTTTGGCAGATGGGGTATAATGTGGGAAAGTGTGAGGCTGTCCACTTGGGCAGGTAGAATAGATAAACAGAATACTACGGAAAGAGAGAGACTGCAGAACGCTGTGGCACAGAGTGACCTGGGTGTCCGGGTACATGAATCACAAAACGTTAGTATGCAGCTGTAGCAAGTGATTAGGAAGGCTAATGCAATGTTGGTCTTCATTGTGAGGGGGGTGGAGTATAAAAGTCGGGAAGTCTCGCTCCAACTGTACAGAGCATTGGTGAGGCCGCTCCTGGAGCCCTGTGGACAGTTTCAGTCTCCTCACTTAAGGATCGATAGACTCGCATTGGAGGCCGTTCAGAGAAGGTTCACTCGGCCGATTCCTGGGGTGAAGGGGGTTTGTCTGATGAGGAAAGGTTGAGCAGGTTGGGCCCTGTACCCATTGGAGTTTAGAAGAATGAGGGGTGGTCTTATTGAAACATATCAGATTCTGGAGGGAGGGAGGGGGTTTGACAGGGTGGACGCTGAGAGGGTGTTTCTCCCCTCGTGGGGTGGGGGGGAATCTAGAACGAGGGGGGGGGGGCACAGTTTCAGAACGAGGGGTCTCCCATTGAAGACGGAGACGAGGAGGAATTTCCTCTCTGGGAGGGTCGTGAGTCTGTGGAATTTTCCCCCCACCTCACCCAGAGAGCAGTGGGGGCTGGGTCACTGAATATATTCAAGGCTGAGTTAGACAGGTTTCTGATCGACAAGGGGGGTCGAGGGTTATGGGGGGAGAGGGGAGGAAAGTGGAGTTCAGGTCACAATCAGATGAGCCCTGGTCTTACTGACTGGAGGAGCAGGTTCGAGGGGCTGAATGGCCTCCACCTGCTGCAATTTCTTCGGTGGGATAAGGGGATGGGTCCATCGCTGGATTGGTCCCCGCTTTGCCCCATACCCCAGCGGCTCGAGAGACTCCCTCTTCACCCCACCCCCAATCTCACCTCACTCTCGGACGAGCTCTCATCACTCGACACGAACTCTTTGCTCTTGAAGCTGTCGCCGATTCCTTTCACGGGGCTCTTGGAGACCGAGCGGGGCAGCGACTGCTTCTCGCCCTTACCCTTCGACTTCTTCGGAGTCTCCCTACAGGAGAACACAAGCACACCAGGGCCGGAGCGTGTCAAAGGGGTTCAGAGTGAGGGAGGGGGGGAGATGCATATTTGACTGCAGGGGCTTCACAGCTACCACCCTCTGGGGGTGGGGGCAGAAACTCCGGCAGACCTCCAATTACCCCACCCCCTCACCGATTCGAGGTGTTTTAGGCTGTGACCAGCCGAGGTTCTCGCACGTTCACAACGCTGTGCTCTCTCTCCACAACGCACTGCTGTCGCTTCCCCAGGTTCCCCTCCCTCCCCCGTGCACTTCTCCTCCCTCTCCTTCTCCCCCTCCCTCCCCTCTCCAAACCCCACCGTGCTCTCCACCTCCCCCCTCCTCTCCCACCCCCTGTGCTCTCCACCTCCCCCTCCCCTCCCACCCCCCGTGCTCTCCACCTACCTCCTCCCCTCCTACCATCTCCCCCTCCCTCCCCTCCCCAACCCCACCTTCTCCCCCTCCCTCCCCCCCCAACTTCTCCCGCTCCCTCCCCTCCCACCCCCCGTGCTCTCCACCTCCCCCCTCCCCTCCCACCCCCCGTGCTCTCCACCTACCCCCCCCCTCCGACCATCTCCCCTCCCTCCCATCCCCACCATCTCTCCCTTCCTCCCCTCCCATCCCCACCTTCTCCACCTCCCTCCCCTCCCCAACCCCCACCTTCTCCCCCTCCCTCCCCCCCAACCCCACCTTCTCCCCCTCCCTCCCCTCTCCACCCCCACCGTGCTCTCCACTTCCCCCCTCCCCTCCCAACACCGTGCTCTCCACCACCCCCCCTCCCCTCTCACCTTCTCCCCCCCGCTCCCCTCCCTCCCCCACCTTCTCCCCCTCCCTCCCCTCCTTACTCCCGTGCTCTCCTTGTCCCCCTCCCCTCGCATTCTCCTTCACCCTCCCACCCCCACCTTCTCCCCCTCCCTCCCCTCCTTACCCCCGTGCTCTCCACCTCCCCCCTCCCCTCCCACCATCTCCCCCCTCCCACCCCTCCCCAACCACCGTCTCTCCACCTCCCCCCCTCCCCTCCCACCCCCACCTTCTCCCCCTCCCTCCCCTCCTTACCCCCGTGCTCTCCTTCTCCCCTTCCTCACACTCTCCTTCTCTCCCTCCCTGCCCCCGCATAGACCATAAGACATAGGAGCAGAAATTAGGCCATTCGGCCCATCATGTCTGCTCTGCCATTCAATCATGTCTGATAAGTTTCTCAACCCCATTCTCCCGCCTTCTCCCCGTAACCTTTGACCCCCTTACCAATCAAGAACCTATCTATCTCGGTCTTAAATACACTCAATGACCTGGCCTCCACAGCCTTCTGTGGCAATGAATTCCATAGATTCACACACTCTCTCTGGCTAAAGAAGTTTCTCCTCATCTCTGTTCTAAAAGGTCTTCCCTTTACTCTGAGGCTGTGCCCTCGGGTCCTAGTCTCTCCTACTCATGGAAACATCTTCCCCCACGTTCACTCTATCCAGGCCTTTCAGTATTCTGTAAGTTTCAATCAGATCCCTCTTTCTCTCATTCTCTCCCTCC
>NW_027600311.1:0-16028 GCF_964194155.1 Cetorhinus maximus | reverse complement strand
GTCTCTCTCTCTCTCTTCTCGATCTTTCTCCAACTGAATCTCTCTCTCTCTCTGGATCCCTATCTCTTGGATCTCTCTCTCTCTCAATCTGAATCGCTCTCTCTATCTGTCTGCCTCTGCATCTGACTCTCTCTCTGGATCTCTCTCCCTCTCTCTCTCTATCTGTCTCTCTCTCTCTGGATCTTTCGCTCTCTCTCCCTCCATCTGGATCTCTCTCTCTCTCTCTTTATCGATCTCTCTCTCTCGCCATGAATCTCACTCTCTCTGTCTCGCTCTCTCTCTCAATCTGTATCTCCCTTTGTCTCTCTGGATATCTCTCTCTCTCTGGATACCTCTCTCTGGATCTCTATCTCTCACTCTCTCTCTATGGATCTCTCTCTCTCTCTCACTCTCTCGCTCCCTCTCCCTGGATCACTCTCCCTCTCTGTATTTCTCTCTCTCTGTCCCTGGATCTCTCTCTCTCTCTATCTGGATTTCTTACTTTCTCTCCCTCTCTGGCGTCTCTCTCCCTCTCTGTAGTCTCTCTCTCTCTGTGCCACTCTCTCTCTCTGGACCACTCTCTCTCTCTGGACCACTCTCTCTCTCTGGACCTCTCCATCTCTGGGTCTCTCTCCCTCTCTCAGTCTCTCTCTATCTTTCACTCTCTCTCTCTCTCACTGAATCTCTCTCTTTCTCTCTCTGGATCTCTCGCTCTCTCGTCTCAATCTTTCTCTCTTTCTTCTCGATCTCTCTCTCACTGGATCTCTCTCTCTGGGTCTGGCTCCCTATATCTCTCTATCTATCTCTCTTTCTGGATCTCTCTTTTTTTCTCTCTGCATCTCTCTCAATCTTTGTATCTCTGTCTCCCCCTCTGCCTCTCTCTCTCAATCTCTCTCTCTCTCACTGGATCTCTCAATCTCTGTATCTCTCGCTGCCTCTCCGCGGGTCTCTCTCCCTCTGTGTCTCATTCACTCTCTCTATCTGTATCTCCCTTTGTCTCTCTGGATATCTCTCTCTCTCTCTGGATACCTCTCTCTGGATCTCTCTCTCCCTCTCTCTGGATCTCTCTCTCTTGCTCCCTCTCCATGGATCACTCTCCCTCTCTGTGTTTCTCTCTCTCCCTCTCTGGATCTCTCTCTCTATCTGGATTTCTTTCTCTCTCTCTCTATCTCTCTCTCTCTCTCTGGACCACTCTCTGTCTCTCTGGACCACTCTCTCTCTCTGGACCACTCTCTCTCTCTGGACCTCTCTCTCTCTGGATCTCTCTCCCTCTCTCAACCTCTCTCTCTCTCTCTCTCACAATCTCTCTCCCTCTCTCTCACTCTCACTCAATCTCTCTCTCTCTCTCTCTCTGTCTGGATCTCTCACTCTCTCTCCTTGGATCTCTCTCTCTGTGGATCTCTCTCTCTTTCTCTTTCTGTCTCTGGATCTCACCCTCCCTCTCTCTCTCTCTCTTTCTTGATCTCACTCTGGATGTCTCTCTCTCTCTCTCTCTCTCTCTCTCTGGATCCCTCTCTCTCTCTGGATCCCTCTCTGGATCTCACTCTCTCTATCTGGCTCGCTCACCCTATCTGTCTGTCTCTGCATCTGACTCTCTCTCTGGATCTCTCTCCCTCTCTCTCTCTCTATCTGTCTCTCTCTCTCTGGATCTTTCGCTCTCTCTCCCTCCATCTGGATCTCTCTCTCTATCTCTCTCTCTCGCCCTGGATCTCTCTCTCTCGCCCTGGATCTCTCTCTCTCTCTGTCTCGCTCTCTCTCTATCTGTATCTCGCTTTGTCTCTCTGGATATCTCTCTCTCTCTGGATACCTTTCTCTGGATCGCTATCTCTCTCTCTCTCTCTGGATCTCTCTCTCTCTCTTGCTCCCTCTCCCTGGATCACTCTCCCTCTCTGTATTTCTCTCTCTCTGTCCCTGGATCTCTCTCTCTTTCTATCTGGATTTCTTTCTCTCTCTCCCTCTCTGGAGTCTCTCTCTTTCTGGGCCACTCTCTCTCTCTCTGGACCAATCTCTCTCTCTGGACCACTCTCTCTCTCTGGACCTCTCCCTCTCTGGGTCTCCCTCCCTCTCTCAATCTCTCTCTCTCTCTCTCTCAGTCTCCCTCTCACTCTCTCTCTCTCTCACTCTCTCTCACTGAATCTCTCTCTTTCTCTCTCTGGATCTCTCGCTCTCTCGTCTCGATCTTTCTCTCTTTCTTCTCGATCTCTCTCTCTGGATCTCTCTCTCTGGATCCCTCTCTCTCTCTGGGTCTGGCTCCCTATCTCTCTCTATCTATCTCTCTTTCTGGATCTCTTTTTTCTCTCTGCATCTCTCTCTCAATCTTTGTATCTCTGTATCCCTCTCTGCCTCTCTCTCTCAATCTCTCTCTCTCTCACTGGATCTCTCTCTCTCTGGATCTCTCGCTGCCTCTCCGCGCGTCTGTCTCTCTCTCTGTCTCGCTTGCTCTCTCTATCTGTATCTCCCTTTGTCTCTCTGGATATCTCTCTCTCTGGATACCTCACTCTGGATCTCTCTCTCTCCCTCTCTCTGGATCTCTCTCTCTCACTCCCTCTCCCTGGATCACTCTCCCTCTCTGTATTTCTCTCTCTCTCTGGATCTCTGGATCTCTCTCTCTATCTGGATTTCTTTCTCTCTCTCTCTCTCTCTCTCTCTCTTCTCTCTTTCTCTCTCTCTCTCTCTCTGGACCACTCTCTGTCTCTCTGGACCACTCTCTCTCTCTGGACCTCTCTCTCTCTGGATCTCTCTCCCTCTCTCAACCTCTCTCTCTCTGTCTGGATCTCTCACTCTCTCCTTGGATCTCTCTCTCTGTGGATCTCTCTCTCTTTCTCTTTCCGTCTCTGGATCTCACCCTCCCTCTCTCTCTCTCTCTTTCTTGATCTCACTCTGGATGTCTCTCTCTCTCTCTCTCTCTCTCTGGATCCCTCTCTCTCTCTGGATCCCTCTCTCTCTCTGGATACCTCTCCCTCTGGATCTCCCTCTCTATCTGGATCGCTCACTCTATCTGTCTGTCTCTGCATCTGACTCTCTCTCTGGATTTCTCTCCCTCTCTCTCTCTATCTGTCTCTCTCTCTCTGGATCTTTCGCTCTCTCTCCCTCCATCTGGATCTCTCTCTCTATCTCTCTCTCTCGATCTCTCTCCCTCGCCCTGGATCTCTCTCTCTCTGTCTCGCTCCCTCTCTCTATCTGTATCTCCCTTTGTCTCTATGGATATCTCTCTCTCTCTGGATACCTCTCTCTGGATCTTTCTCTCTCTCTCTCTCTCTCTGCATCTCTCTCTCTCTCTCGCTCCTTCTCCCTGTATCACTCTCCCTCTCCGTATTTCTCTCTCTCTCTCTCTCTCAGGATCTCTCTCTCTATCTGGATTTCTTTCTCTCTCTCTCTCTCTGGAGTCTCTCTCTCTCTCTCTTGACCACTCTCTCTCCCTGGACCACACTCTCTCTCTCTGGACCATTCTCTCTCTCTTGACCACTCTCTCTCTCTCTGTACCTCTCTCTCTCTGATCTCTTTCCCTCTCTCAATCTCTCTCTCTCTCACACTCACTCTCTCTCTCACTGAATCTCTCTCTCTCTCTCTCTCTCTATAATCCCTCGCTCTCTCTCCTTGGATCTCTCTCTCTCTGTGGATCTCTCTCTCTCTTTCTGTCTTCTGGATCTCACCCTCTCTCTCTCTCTTTCTTGATCTCACTCTGGATGTCTCTCTCTCTCTCTTCTCGATCTTTCTCCCTCTGAATCTCTCTCTCTCTCTCTCTCTCTCTCTCTCTCTCTCTGAATCCCTCTCTCTCTGGATCTCTCTCTCTCTATCTGGATCGCTCACTCTATCTGTCTGTCTCTGTATCTGACTCTTTTTCTGGATCTCTCTCCCTCTCTCTCTCTATCTGTCTCTCTCTCTCTGGGTCATTCGCTCTCTCTCTCTCTCCATCTGGATCTCTCTCTTCTCTCTCTGTCTTGATCTCTCTCTCTCGCCCTGGATCTCTCTCTCTCTCTGGATCTCTCGCTGCCTCTCCGCGCGTCTTTCTCTCTCTCTGTGGATCTCTCTCTTTCTCTCTATGTTTCTGGATCTCACCCTCTATTTCTCTCTCTTTTCGCATCTCTCTGCATTGCACTCTCTGTCTGGATCTCTTTCTCTTTGGAAATCTCTATCTGTCTCTCTCTCTTTGGATCTCTCACTCTCTCTCTCTCTGTATTTATCTACCTTTCTCTCAAAGGTTCTCCATTTTCTCTCTCTGGATCTCTCTCTCTCTCCATCTGGATCTCTCTTTCTGGATCACTCAATCTCTCTCTCTGGATCTCTCTCTCTCTCTCTGTATCTTTCGCCCTCTCTCTCCATCTGTATCTATCTCTCTCTCTCTCTCTCTCTCTCTCGATCTCTCTCTCTCTCTGGATGTGTCGCTCTCTCTCTCTGGATGTGTCGCTCTCTCTCTCTGGATCTCTCTCTCTCTCTCTCCATCTGGATCTCTCTTTCTGGATCACTCATTCTCTCTCTCTGGATCTCTCTCTCTCTGTATCTTTCGCCTCTCTCTCTCTCCATCTGTATCTCTCTCTCTCTCTTTCTTGATCTCTCTCTCTCTCTGGATGTGTCGCTCTCTCTCAGGATCTTTCGCTCTCTCTCCCTCCCTCTGGATCTCTCTCTCTCTCTCTCGATCTCTCTCTCTATTGCCCTGCATCTCTCTCTCTCTCTGTCTCGCTCGCGCTCTCTATCTGTATCTCCCTTTGTCTCTCTGGATATCTCTCTCTCTCTGGATACCTCTCTCTGGATCTCTCTCTCTCTCTGGATCTCTCTCGCTCGCTCTCTCGCTCCCTCGCCCTGGATCACTCTCCCTCTCTGTCTCTCTCTCTCTCTCTCTCTCTCTGGATCTCTCTCTCTCTATATGGATTTCTTTATCTCTCTCTCTCTCTATCTGGACCACTCTCTGTCTCTCTGGACCACTCTCTCTCTCTGGATACCTCTCTCTGGATCTCTCTCTCTCTCTGGATCTCTCTCGCTCGCTCTCTCGCTCCCTCTCCCTGGATCACTCTCCCTCTCTGTCTCTCTCTCTCTCTCTCTCTCTCTGGATCTCTCTCTCTCTATATGGATTTCTTTATCTCTCTCTCTCTCTCTATCTGGACCACTCTCTGTCTCTCTGGACCACTCTCTCTCTCTGGACCACTCTCCCTCTCTGGACCTCTCTCTCTCTGGATCTCTCTCCCTCTCTCAATCTCTCTCTCTCACACTCCCTCTCTCTCTCTCACTGAATCTCTCTCTCTCTCTCTCTCTCTGGATCTCTCGCTCTCTCTCCTTGGATCTCTCTCTCCGTGGATCTCTCTCTCTTTCTCTTTCTGTCTCTGGATCTCACCCTCTCTCTCTCTCTCTATTTCTTGTTCTTAATCTGGACGTCTCTCTCTCAGTCTTCTCGACCTCTCTCTCTCTCTGGATCCCTCTCTCTCTCTGGATCTCTCTCTCTCTGGATCTCTCTTTCTCTAGCTGGAGCGCTCACTCTATCTGTCTAACTCTCTCTCTGGATCTCTCTCCCTCTCTCTCTCTATCTGTCTCTCTCTCTGGATCTTTCACTCTCTCTCCCTCCATCTAGATCTCTCTCTCTCTCTTTCTCGATCTCTCTCTCGCCCTGGATCTCACTCTCTCTGTCTCACTCTCTCTCTCTCAATCTGTGTCTCCCTTTGTCTCTCTGGATATCTCTCTCTTTCTGGATATCTCTCTCTGGATCTCTATCTCTCTCTCTCTCTCTCTGGATCTCTATCTCTCTCTCTCTGGACCTCTCCCTCTCTGGGTCTCTCTCCCTCTCTCAATCTCTCTCTCTCGCTCTCAGTCTCCCTCTCACTCTCTCTCTCACTGACTCTCTCTCTTTCTCTCTCTGGATCTCTCGCTCTCTCGTCTCAATCTTTCTCTCTTTCTTCTCGATCTCTCTCTCTGGATCTCTCTCTCTGGATCCCTCTCTCTGGGTCTGCCTCCCTATCTCTTTCTATCTATCTCTCTTTCTGGATCTCTTTTTTTATCTCTGCATCTCTCTCTCAATCTTTGTATCTCTGTATCCCTCTCTGCCTCTCTCTCTCAATCTCTCTCTCTCTCACTGGATCTCTCTCTCTCTGGATCGCTCGCTGCCTCTCCTAGCGCGTCTGTCTCTCTCTCTGTCTCGCTTGCTCTCTCTATCTGTATCTCCCTTTGTCTCTCTGGATATCTCTCTCTCTCTGGATACCTCTCTCTGGATCTCTCTCTCTCTCTCTCTGGATCTCTCTCTATCGCTCCCTCTCCCTGGATCACTCTCCCTCTCTGTATTTCTCTCTCTCTCTGGATCTCTCTCTCTATCTGGATTTCTTTCTCTCTCTCTCTCTCTGTGGACCACTATCTGTCTCTCTGGACCACTCTCTCTCTCTGGACCACTCTCTCTCTCTGGACCTCTCTCTCTGGATCTCTCTCCCTCTGTCAACCTCTCTCTCTCTCAGACTCTCCCTCTCTCTCTCTCACTCAGACTCAATCTCTCTCTCTCTCTCTCTGTCTGTATCTCTCACTCTCTCTCCTTCGATCACTCTCTCTGTGGATCTCTCTCTCTTTCTCTTTCTGTCTCTGGATCTCACCCTCTCTCTCTCTCTTTCTTGATCTCACTCTGGATGTCTCTCTCTCTCTCTGGACCCCTCTCTCTCTCTGGATCCCTCTCTGGACCTCTCTCTCTCTATCTGGATCGCTCACTCTATCTGTCTGTCTCTGCATCTGACTCTCTCTCTGGATCTGTCTCCCTCTCTCTCTCTATCTGTCTCTCTCTCTCTGGATCTTTCGCTCTCCCTCCCTCCATCTGGATCTCTCTCTCTCTCTCTATCACTCTCTCTCTCTCGCCCTGGATCTCTCTCTCTCTGTCTCGCTTCCTCTCTCTATCTGTATCTCCCTTTGTCTCTATGGATATCTCTCTCTCTCTGGATACCTCTCTCTGGATCTTTCTCTCTCTCTCTCTCTCTCTCTGCATCTCTCTCTCTCTCGCTCCTTCTCTCTGTATCACTCTCCCTCTCTGTATTTCTCTCTCTCCCTCTCAGGATCTCTCTCTCTATCTGGATTTCTTTCTCTCTCTCTCTCTCTCTGGAGTCTCTCTCTCTCTCTTGACCACTCTCTCTCTCTCTCTGTACCTCTCTCTCTCTGGATCTCTCTCCCTCTCTCAATCTCTCTCTCTCACACTCACTCTCTCTCTTGCTGAATCTCTCTCTCTCTCTCTCTCTCTCTCTCTAGATCTCTCGCTCTCTCTCCTTGGATCTCTCTCTCTCTGTGGATCTCTCTCTCTCTTTCTGTCTCTGGATCTCACCCTCTCTCTCTTTCTTGATCTCTCTCTGGATCCCTCTCTCTCTCTCTGGATCCCTCTCTCTCTGGATCTCTCTCTCTATCTGGATCGCTCACTCTATCTGTCTGTCTCTGTATCTGACTCTTTTTCTGGATCTCTCTCCCTCTCTCTCTCTATCTGTCTCTCTCTCTCTCTGGATCTTTTGCTCTCTCTCTCTCCATCTGGATCTCTCTCTTCTCTCTCTGTCTCGATCTCTCTCTCTCGCCCTGGATCTCTCTCTCTCTCTGGATCTCTCGCTGCCTCTCCGCGCGTCTTTCTCTCTCTCTGTGGATCTCTCTCTTTCTCTCTATGTTTCTGGATCTCACCCTCTATTTCTCTCTCTTTTCGCATCTCTCTGCATTGCACTCTCTGTCTGGATCTCTTTCTCTTTGGAAATCTCTATCTGTCTCTCTCTCTTTGGATCTCTCACTCTCTCTCTCTCTGTATTTATCTACCTTTCTCTCGAAAGGTTCTCCATTTTCTCTCTCTGGATCTCTCTCTCTCTCCATCTGGATCTCTCTTTCTGGATCACTCAATCTCTCTCTCTGGATCTCTCTCTCTCTCTCTGTATCTTTCGCCCTCTCTCTCTCTCCATCTGTATCTATCTCTCTCTCTCTCTCTCTCTCTCTCGATCTCCCTCTCTCTCTCTGGATGTGTCGCTCTCTCTCTCTGGATGTGTCGCTCTCTCTCTCTGGATCTCTCTCTCTCTCTCTCTCCATCTGGATCTCTCTTTCTGGATCACTCATTCTCTCTCTCTGGATCTCTCTCTCTCTCTGTGTATCTTTCGCCCTCTCTCTCTCTCCATCTGTATCTCTCTCTCTCTCTCTCTCTCTTGATCTCTCTCTCTCTCTGGATGTTTCGCTCTCTCTCTCTCCCTCTGGATCTCTCTCTCTCTCGATCTCTCTCTCTCTTGCCCTGCATCTCTCTCTCTCTCTGTCTCGCCTGCGCTCTCTATCTGTATCTCCCTTTGTCTCTCTGGATATCTCTCTCTCTCTGGATACCTCTCTCTGGATCTCTCTCTCTCTCTCTCTGTATCTCTCTGGATCTCTCTCTCTCTCTCTGGATCTCTCTCTCTATCTGGATTTCTTTATCTCTCTCTCCCTCTATCTGGACCACTCTCTGTCTCTCTGGACCACTCTCTCTCTCTGGGCCACTCTCTCTCTCTGGACCTCTCCCTCTCTGGATCTCTCTCCCTCTCTCAATCTCTCTCTCTCTCTCACACTCTCTCTCTCTCTCTCACTGAATCTCTCTCTCTCTCTCTCTCTCTCTGGATCTCTCGCTCTCTCTCCTTGGATCTCTCTCTCTCCGTGGATCTCTCTCTCTTTCTCTTTCTGTCTCTGGATCTCACCCTCTCTCTCTCTATTTCTTGATCTTACTCTGGAGGTCTCTCTCTCTGTCTTCGCGACCTTTCTCCCACTGAATCTCTCTCTATCTCTGGATCCCTCTCTCCCTCTGGATCTCTCTCTCTGGATCTCTCTCTCTCTATCTGGAGCGCTCACTCTATCTGTCTGACTCTCTCTCTGGATCTCTCTCCCTCTCTCTCTCTATCTGTCTCTCTCTCTCTGGATCTTTCACTCTCTCTCCCTCCATCTGGATCTCTCTCTCTCTCTTTCTCGATCTCTCTCTCTCGCCCTGGATCTCTCTCTCTCTGTCTCACTCTCTCTCTCAATCTGTGTCTCCCTTTGTCTCTCTGGATATCTCTCTCTTTCTGGATACCTCTCTCTGGATCTCTATCTCTCTCTCTCTCTCTCTGGATCTCTCTCTCTCTCTCGCTCCCTCTCCCTGGATCACTCTCCCTCTCTGTATTTCTCTCTCTCTGTCCCTGGATCTCTCTCTCTCTCTATCCGGATTTCTTTCTCTCTCTCCCTCTCTGGAGTCTCTCTCTCTCTGGGCCACTCTCTCTCTCTCTGGACCACTTTCTCTCTCTGGACCACTCTCTTTCTCTGGACCACTCTCTCTCTCTGGACCTCTCCCTCCCTGGGTCTCTCTCCCTCTCTCAATCTCTCTCTCAATCTCTCACTCTCTCTCTCAGTCTCTCTCTCTCTCTCACTCTCTCTCAATAAATCTCTCTCTTTCTCTCTCTGGATCTCTCGCTCTCTCGTCTCGATCTTTCTCTCCTTCTTCTCGATCTCTCTCTCTCTGGATCTCTCTCTCTGGGTCTGGCTCCCTATCTCTCTCTATCTATCTCTCTTTCTGGATCTCTCTATTTTTCTCTCTGCATCTCTCACTCAATCTTTGTATCTCTGTCTCCTTCTCTGCCTCTCTCTCTCAATCTCTCTCTCTCACACTGGATCTCTCTCTCTCTCTGGATCTCTCGCTGCCTCGCTGCGGGACTCTCTCTCTCTGTGGATCTCTCTCTTTCTCTCCATGTTTCTTGATCTCACCCTCTATTTCTCTCTCTTTTCGCATCTCTCTGCATTGAACTCACTGTCTGCATCTCTTTCTCTTTGGAACTCTCTATCTGTCTCTCTCTCTCTTTGGATCTGTCAGTCTCTCTCTATCTGTATTTATCTACCTTTCTCTCGAAAGGTTCTCCATTTTCTCTCTCTGGATCTCTCTCTCTCTCTCCATCTGGATCTCTTTTTCTGAATCACTCAATCTCTGTCTCTGGATCTCTGTCTCTCTCTCTCTGGATCTTCCACACTCTCTCACTCTCCATCTGTATCTCTCTCTCTCTCTCTGGATGTGTTGCTCTCTCTCTCTGGATGTCTCGCTCTCTCTCTCTCTCTCTCTGGATGTCTCGCTCTCTCTCTCTCTCTGTCTCGCTCGCTCTCTCTATCTGTATCTCCCTTTGTCTCTCTGGATATCTCTCTCTCTGGATACCTCTCTCTGGATCTCTCTCTCTCTCTCTCTGGATCTCCCTCTCTCTCTCGCTCCCTCTCCTTGGATCACTCTCCATCTCTGTATTTCTCTCGCTCTCTATCTGGATTTCTTTCTCTCTCTCCCTCTCGGGAGCCTCTCTCTCTCTCTCTCTCTGAGCCACTCCCTCTCTCTCTGGACAACTCTCTCTCTTTGGACTTCTCCCTCTCTGGGTCTCTCTCCCTCTCTCACTCTCTCTCTCTCTCTCTCTCACTCTCTCTCTCACTCTCTCTCACTGAATCTCTCTCTTTCTCTCTGTGGATCTCTCGCTCTCTCGTCTCGATCTTTCTCTCTTTCTTCTCGATCTCTCTCTCTCTCTGGATCCCTCTCTCTCTGTCTGTCTCTCTGGGTCTGGCTCCCTATCTCTCTCTATCTATCTCTCTTTCTGGATCTCTCTTTTTTTCTCTCTGCATCTCTCTCTCAATCTTTGTATCTCTGTCTCCCTCTCTGCCTCTCTCTCTCAATCTCTCTCTATCTCACTTGATCTCTCTCTCTCTGGATCCGTCGCTGCCTCTCCGCGGGTCTCTCTCTCTCTCTCTGTGGATCTCTCTCTTTCTCCCTATGTTTCTGGTTCTCACTCTCTAATTCTCTCTCTTTTCGCATCTCTCTGCATTGCACTCTCTGTCTGGATCTCTTTCTCTTTGGAACTCTCTATCTGTCTCTCTCTCTTTGGATCTCTCACTCTCTCTGTATTTATCTACCTTTCTCTCGAAAGGTTCTCCATTTTGTCTCTCTGGATCTCTCTGTCTCTCTCTCTCCATCTGGATATCTCTTTCTGGATCACTCAATCTCTCTCTGTGGATCTCTCTCTCTCTCTCTCTGGATCTTTCACTCTCTCTCTCTCTCCATCTGGATCTCTCTCTCTCTCTCTCTCTCGATCTCTCTCTCGCCCTGGATCTCTCTCTCTCTGTCTCTCTTTCTCTCTCTATCTGTATCTCCCTTTGTCTTGCTGGTTATCTCTCTCTCTGGATACCTCTCTCTGGATCTCTCTCTCTCTCTCTCTCTGGTTCTCTCTCTCTATCTGGATTTCTTTCTCTCTCTCCCTCTCTGGAATCTCTCTCTCCCTCTGGACCACTCTATCTCTGGAGCACTCTCTCTCTCTGGACCTCTCCCTCTCTGAATCTCTCTCCCTCTCTCAATCTCTCTCTCTCTCACTCTCTCTCTCTCTCTCTCTCTCTCTCTCTCTCTCTCTCTCTCTCTCTCTCTCTCTCTCTCACTGAATCTCTCTCTTTCTCTCTCTGGATCTCTCACTCTCTCGTCTCTATCTTTCTCTCTTTTTTCTCGATCTCTCTCACTCTGGATCTCTCTCTCGGTCTCTCTCTCGATCCCTCCCTCTCTCTCTGGGTCTTGCTCCCAATCTCTCTCTGTCTATCTCTCTTCCTGGATCTCTCTCTTTTTTTCTCTGCATTTCTCTCTCAATCTTTGTATCTCTGTCTCCCTCTCTGCCTCTCTCTCTCAATCTCTCTCTCTCTCACTGGATCTCTCTCTCTCTCTGGATCTCTCGCTGCCTCTCCACGGGTCTCTCACTCTCTCTCTGGATCTCTCTCTTTCTCTTTATGTTTCTGGATCTCACCCTCTATTTCTATCTCTTTTCGCATCTCTCTGCATTGCCCTCTCTGTCTGGATCTCTTTCTCTTTGGAACTCTCTATCTGTCTCTCTCTCTTTGGATCTCTCACTCTCACTCTCTCTGTATTTATCACTCTTTCTCTCGAAAGGTTCTCCATTTTCTCTCTCTGGATCTCTCTCTCTCTCTCTCTCCGTCTGGATCTCTCTTTCTGGATCATTCAATCTCTCTCTCTGGATCTCTCTCCCTCTGGATTCCTCTGCCTCTCTCTCTGGATCTCTCTCTCTGGATTCCTCTCTCTCTCTCTCTGGATCTGTCTATTGCTCCCTATGCATCGCTCTGCCTGTATCTCTCTCTCTCTGGATCTCTCTCTCCCTCTCTCTCAAGCTCTCTTTCTCTCACTGGATCTCTCACTTTCTCTCTCTGGATCTCTCTCTCTCTCTATGGATCTCTCTCTCTCTGTGGATCTCTCTCTCTCTGTGGATCTCTCTCTCATTCTCTCTCTGTCTCTGGATGTCTCTCTCTCTTCTCGATCTTTCTCTCTCTGGATCTCGCTCTCTCGATATCTCTCTCTCCCTCTCTCTGGATCTTTCTCTCTCTCTGGGTCTTGATCCCTATCTCTCTCTCTCTCTATCTCTCTCTTTCTGGATCTCTCTCTCTTTATCTCTCTGGATCTCTCCTTCAATCTTTGGATCTCTGTCACCCCCTCTCCCTCTCTCTGTATCTCTCTCCGTCCACTCACTCTCTCTCTCAATCAATCCCCCTCCCTATTTCCTCCCCCCCACCCCCCCTCCCCGTCAATTGTGCTCTCCCTCTCAGGATCTCTTTGTCTCTGGAACTATCTCCCTGAATCTTACAGTTTGGAAATCTTTCTCTCTCTTTGGATGTCACTCTTTCTGCATCTCTTTCTCTCCCTCTGAATCTCTCTCTCTCTCTCTATCTCTCTCTGGATCCCTCTCTCTCTCTGGATACCTCTCCTTCTGGATCTCTCTCTCTATCTGGATCGCTCACTCTATCTGTCTGTCTCTGCATCTGACTCTCTCTCTGGACCTCTCTCGCTCTCTCTCTCTATCTGTCTCTCTCTTTCTGGATCATTCTCTCTCTCTCTCTCTCTCTCGCTCTCTTTGTATGTCTATCTCTCTCTCTCTCTCTGGATCTCTCGCTCTCTCTATCTCTCTCTGGATCTTTCGCTCTCTCTCTCCATTTGGATCTCTCTCTCGGTCTCTCTCTCTCTATTTGTATCTCCCTCTCTCTGGATATCCCTCTCTCTCTGAATCTCACTGTCTCTCTCTCTGGATATCTCCCCCTCTGCACCTTCTCTAGCTCTCTCTGGATCCCTGTCTCTCTCTCTATGTCTGGATACCTCTCTCTGGTTCTCATTCCCTCTCTCTGGATCTCTCTCTCGCTCGCTCCTTCTGGATCACTCTCTCTCTGGATCTCTCCCTCTCTCTCTGGATGTCTTTCTCTCTCTCTCTCTCTCTTTCTGGATGTCTCGCTCTCTTTCTCTCTCCGGATGTCTCGCTCTCTCTCTCTCTCTGGATGTCTCGCTCTCTCCCTCTCTGGATGTCTCGTTCTCTGCCTCTCTCTGGATCTTTCGCACTCTCTCTCTCCATCTGGATCTCTCACTCTCTCTCTCTCTCTCTCTCTCTCTCTCTCTCTCTCTCTCTCTCTCGATCTCTCACTCACGCCCTGGATCTCTCTCTCTCTGTCTCGCTCTCTCTCTCTAACTGTATCTCCCTTTGTCTCTCTGGATATCTCTCTCTCTCTGGATACCTCTCTCTGGATATCTCTCTCTCTCTCTCTCTCTCAATCTCTGGATCTCTCACTCTCTGGATCTCTCTCACTCTCCATATCTCTCTCTCCCACTGGATCTCTCTCTATCTCTCTCTCTGGATATCTCTCTCATGATCTCTCACTCTCTGGATCTCTCTCTCTCTCTCCCTATCTCTCTGTCACTCCCTGGATCTCTCTATCTTTCTCTCTCTGGATATTTCTATCTCTCTGGATCTTTCTCCCTCTCTCTCTCAATCTCTCTCTGGACCTCTCGCTGTCTCTCTGCACTGCACTCTCTGTCTGGATCTCTCTCTCTCTTTGGAACTCTCTATCGGTCTCTCTCACTATGGATCTCTCACTCTCTCTCTCTCTGGATCTCTCTCTCTGGATCTCTCTTTCTGAATCACTCAATCTCTCTCTTTCTCTCTCTTTCTCTCTGGATTCCTCTCTCTGGATCACCCTCTCTCCCTCTCTGGATCTGTCTCTCGTTCCCTCTTTCTGCACACTCTCTTTCCCTGTATCTCTCTCTCTCTCTGGATATCTCCCTCTGGATCTCTCTCACTCGCTCTCTCTCTATTTGGATTTATGTCTCTCTCTCTCTCTATGGAGTCACGCTCTCTCTCTCTGGATCACTCTCTCTCTGTATCTCTCTCTCTCTGGATCTCTCTCACTCTCAATCTGGATCTCTTTCTCTCCCTCTCTCTCTGTAGTCTCTCTCTCCCTGGACCACACTCTCTCTGCATCTCTCTCTGGATCTCTGATTCTCTCTCTCTCCCTCTATCTGGATCTCCATCTCTATCTCTGGATATCTCTCTCCCTTTCTCTCAATCTCTGGATCGCTCACTCTCTGGATCTCTCACTCTCCGGATCTCTCTCTCTCCGGATCTCTCTCTCTCCGTGGATCTCTCTCTCTCTCTCTCTCTGTCTCTCTCTCTCTCTCTCTCTCTCTCTCTGTCTCTGGATCTCGCTCTCTATCTCTCTGTCTCTTTCTCGATCTCTCTCTGGATCTCTCTCACTCTCCATATCTCTCTCTCCCACTGGATCTCTCTTTCTCTCTATATATATATCTCTCTCATGATCTCTCACTCTCTGGATCTCTCTCTTTCTCCCTATCTCTCTGTCACTCCCTGGATCTCTCTATCTTTCTCTCTCTGGATATCTCTATCTCTCTGGATCTCTCTCCCTCTCTCTCTCAATCTCTCTCTGTACCTCTCGCTGTCTCTCTGCACTGCACTCTCTCTCTGGATCTCTCTCTCTCTTTGGAACTCTCTATCGGTCTCTCTCACTATGGATCTCTCACTCTCTCTCTCTGGATTTATCTATCTTTATCTCGAAAGGTTCTCCATTTTCTCTCTCTGCATCTCTCTCTCTGGATCTCTCTTTCTGAATCACTCAATCTCCCTCTCTCTCTCTCTGGATTCCTCTCTCTGGATCACCCTCTCTCTCTCTCTGGATCTGTCTCTCGTTCCCTCTTTCTGCACACTCTCTTTCCCTGTATCTCTCTCTCTCTCTCTGGATCTCCTCCTCTGGATCTCTCTCACTCTATTTGGATTTATGTCTCTCTCTCTCTCTATGGAGTCTCTCTCTCTCTCTCTGGACCACTCTCTCTCTGCATCTCTCTCTCTCTCTCTCTGTAACTCTCTCTCCCTCTCTCTCTCAATCTCTCTCTGGATCTCTCTCTGTCTCTCTGCGGATCTCGCTCTCTCTGTGGATCTCTCTCTTTCTCTCTCTGTTTCTGGAACTCACCCTCTATCTCTCTCTCTTTCTCCGTCTCTCTCTGGATCTCTGTCCCTCTTCTCGATCTTTCTCTCTATCTCTTTCTCTCGATATAACTCTCTCCTTCTCTCTGGACCTCACCCTCTCTCTCGGTCTGGCTCCCTATCTCACTCTCTATCTATCTCTCTCTCTTTTTGGATCTCTCTCTCTTTCACTCTCTGTATCTCTCTCTCTCTCGCCATCTGGATTTATGTCTCTCTCTCTCTATGGAGTCACTCTCTCTCTCTCTCTGGACTACTCTCTCTCTGCATCTCTCTCTCTCTGTATCTCCCTCTCCCTCTCTCTCTCAATCTCTCTCTGGATCTCTCACTGTCTCGCTGCGGATCACGCTCTCTCTGTGGATCTCTCTCTTTCTCTCTCTGTTTCTGGAACTCACCCTCTATCTCGCTCTCTTTCTCGATCTCTCTCTGGATCTTTATCTCTCTTCTTGATCATTCTCTCTCTCTCTCAATATAACTCTCTCCTTCTCTCTGGACCTCTCCCTCTCTCTCGGTCTGGCTCCCTATCTCTCTCCCTATCTATGTATCTCTCTTTTAGGATCTTTCTCTCTTTCTCTCTCTGGATCTCTCTCTCTCTCTCTATCTGGATTTCTTTCTCTCTCTCTCTCTCTCTCTGGAGTCTCTCTCCCTCTCTGGACCACTCCCTCTGCATCGCTCTCTCTCTCTCTGGATCTCTCTCTCCCTCTCTCTCAATCGCTCTCTCTCTCACTGGATCTCTCACTCTCTCTCTCTCTCTGGATCTCTTTCTGTTTCTCTCGCTGGATCTCTCTATTTCTCTGGAGC
>NW_027600310.1:0-16051 GCF_964194155.1 Cetorhinus maximus | reverse complement strand
CCCCCTCCCCGCCCCAATTCCGCCCCCCTCCCCCTCCACCCCCCCAAATCCCGCCCCCCCCTCCCCCCAAATTCCGGCCCCCCCCTCCCCCTCCCCCTCCCCCTCCCCCTACCCCTCCTCCTCCTCCCCCCCCCCCCCCCAATTTCCGGCCCCCCCCTCCCCCCCTCCAATTCCGGCCCCCCTCCCCCCAATTCCTGCCCCCCCTCCCCCCCAATTCCTGCCCCCCCTCCCCCCCAATTCCTGCCCCCCTCCCCCCAATTCCTGCCCCCCCTCCCCCCAATTCCTGCCCCCCCTCCCCCCGAATTCCTGCCCCCTCCCCCCAATTCCTCCCCCCCCCAATTCCACCCCCCCAATTCCTGACACCCCTTCCCTCCCCCCCAATTCTGCCCCCCCTCCCCTCCCCTCCCCTCCCCCCCAATTCCTGCCCCCCCTCCCCCCCAATTCCAGCCCCCCCTCCCCCCCAATTCCTGCCCCCCCTCCCCCCCAATTCCTGCCACCCCCCTCCCCCCCAATTCCACCCCCACAATTCCTGCCCCCCTCCCCCCAATTCCTGCCCCCCCTCCCCCCAAATCCGCCCCCCCCCAATTCCTGCCCCCCCCCCCAATTCCAGCCCCCCCTCCCCCCCAATTCCTGCCCCCCTCCCCCCAATCCAGCCCTCCCCCCCCAATTCCTGCCCCCCTCCCCCCCAATTCCTGCCCCCCCTCCCCTCCCCCCCAAATCCGCCCCCCCCAATTCCTGCCCCCCCTCCCTCCCAAATCCGCCCCCCCCCAATTCCTGCCCCCTCCCCCCCAATTCCTGCCCCCCTCCCCCCCAATTCCGCCCCCCCAATTCCTGCCCCCTCCCCCCCAATTCCTGCCCCTCCCTCCCCCCAATTCCTGCCCCCCTCCCCCCCAATTTCTGCCCCCCCTCCCCCCAATTCCTGCCCCCCCCCCCATTCCTGCCCCCCCCCCTGCCCCCAATTCCTGCCCCCCCTCCCCCCCAATTCCTGCCCCCCCTATTCCTGCCCCCTCCCCCCCCTATTCCTGCCCCCCCTCCCCCCCCCATTCCTGCCCCCACTCCCCCCCCATTCCTGCCCCTCGCTCCCCCCCCCATTCCTGCCCCCACCTCCCCCCCAATTCCTGCCCCCCCCCGCCCACAATTCCTGCCCCCCCCCGCCCCCAATTCCTGCCCCTCCCTCCCCCCCAATTCCTTCCCCCGCCCTCCCCCCCAATTCCTGCCCCCGCCCTCCCCCCCAATTCCTGCCCCCCCTCCCCCCCAATTCCTGCCCCCCTCCCCCCCAATTCCTGCCACCCCCCTCCCCCCCAATTCCTGCCCCCCCTCCCCCCAATTCCTGCCCCCTCCCCCCAATTCCTGCCCCCCCCTCCCCTCCAGTTCCTGCCCCCCTAATTCCTGCCCCCTCCCCCCAATTCCTGCCCCCCACCCCACCAATTCCTCCCCCCAATTCCTGCCCCCTCCCCGCCCCCCCCTCCCGCCCCAATTCCGCCCCCCTCCCCCTCCCCCCCCCCCCCCCCAATTCCGGCCCCCTCCTCCTCCCCCCCCCCAATTCCCGCCCCCCTCCCCCAATTCCCGCCCCCTCCCCCAATTCCCGCCCCCCCTCCCCCCCCAATTCCTGCCCCCCCTCCCCCCTCCAATTCCTGCCCCCCCTCCAATTCCTGCCCCCCTTCCCCCCACCCCCAATTCCTGCCCCCCCTTCCCCCCACCCCCAATTCCTGCCCCCCTTCCCCCCACCCCCAATTCCTGCCCCCCCTTCCCCCCACCCCCAATTCCTGCCCCCCCTTCCCCCCACCCCCAATTCCTGCCCCCCTTCCCCCCACCCCCAATTCCTGCCCCTCTTCCCCCCACCCCCAATTCCTGCCCCTCTTCCCCCCACCCCCAATTCCTGCCCCCCTTCCCCCCACCCCTAATTCCTGCCCCCCTTCCCCCCACCCCCAATTCCTGCCCCCCACCCCATTCCTGCCCCCCTTCCCCCACCCCCCAATTCCTGCCCCCCCCTTCCCCCCACCCCCAATTCCTGCCCCCCCTTCCCCCCACCCCCAATTCCTGCCCCCCCTTCCCCCCACCCCCAATTCCTGCCCCCCCTTCCCCCCACCCCCAATTCCTGCCCCCCCTTCCCCCCACCCCCAATTCCTGCCCCCCCCTTCCCCCACCCCCAATTCCTGCCCCCCCTTCCCCCCACCCCCAATTCCTGCCCCCCCTTCCCCCCACCCCCAATTCCTGCCCCCCCTTCCCCCCACCCCCAATTCCTGCCCCCCCTTCCCCCCACCCCCAATTCCTGCCCCCCCTTCCCCCCACCCCCAATTCCTGCCCCCCCCTTCCCCCCACCCCCAATTCCTGCCCCCCCCTTCCCCCACCCCCAATTCCTGCCCCCCCTTCCCCCCACCCCCAATTCCTGCCCCCCCTTCCCCCCACCCCCAATTCCTGCCCCCCCTTCCCCCCACCCCCAATTCCTGCCCCCCCTTCCCCCCACCCCCAATTCCTGCCCCCCCTTCCCCCCACCCCCAATTCCTGCCCCCCCTTCCCCCCACCCCCAATTCCTGCCCCCCCTTCCCCCCACCCCCAATTCTGCCCCCCCTTCCCCCACCCCCAATTCCTGCCCCCCCTTCCCCCCACCCCCAATTCCTGCCCCCCTTCCCCCCACCCCCAATTCCTGCCCCCCCTTCCCCCCACCCCCAATTCCTGCCCCCCCCTTCCCCCCACCCCCAATTCCTGCCCCCCCCTTCCCCCCACCCCCAATTCCTGCCCCCCCCTTCCCCCCACCCCCAATTCCTGCCCCCCCCTTCCCCCCACCCCCAATTCCTGCCCCCCCCTTCCCCCCACCCCCAATTCCTGCCCCCCCTTCCCCCCACCCCCAATTCCTGCCCCCCCTTCCCCCCACCCCCAATTCCTGCCCCTCCCCCCTTCCCCCCACCCCCAATTCCTGCCCACTGAGTTTGTCACTGGACTGTCAATCTCCCTGGCCCTTTAGCCAATCAGCGGGTGCTGTGTAACCGGGGGCGGGGCCTGCGCTGGGCCCGCGAGGAGCCTTTTCCCTTTCCGCCCCGAGCGGCTCTGGGGAGCGGAAGCGGTGACGCAGTTTTGCGGACCCGGTAAGCGGGCGTTTATTTTCAGTGTAA
This sequence comes from Cetorhinus maximus, assembly GCF_964194155.1. Classification (NCBI taxonomy): domain Eukaryota; kingdom Metazoa; phylum Chordata; class Chondrichthyes; order Lamniformes; family Cetorhinidae; genus Cetorhinus; species Cetorhinus maximus. The sequence continues at coordinate 12,938 of NW_027600310.1, read as the reverse complement.
ATTCAGCGGGGCAGCAATTTCCGGCGGGAGTTGGAAGTTGGGGCCCAATGTGAATGCGGGATGGGGGCTGGAGCTGCAGAGACTCCATCCGGAACCGCTCCAGCCGGAGATCCCAGTTTACAACCCACTTCCTGCTCCGCTGGCCGGGGTGTGTTTAACCTGAGAGCCGCTGGGGACGGGGCGTGAGCGGGATGTGAGGGGCGGGGCTGTGGGGCGGGGCGTGAGCGGGATGTGAGGGGCGGGGCTGTGGGGCGGGGCGTGAGCGGGATGTGAGGGGCGGGGCTGTGGGGCGGGGCGTGAGCGGGATGTGAGGGGCGGGGCTGTGGGGAGGGGCGGGGCGTGAGCGGGATGTGAGGGGCGGGGCTGTGGGGCGGGGCTCTGGGACACGATCTTCAGAGCGAGAGTGAAGCTGGTCTAGGAGGGAAAAGCAGCCTTTCGCCTTTCTCCATTCTCCCCGCCTCTCATTGCTCCATTTTCCTCAGGAGAGGCGCAAATGCGCACTTTTCTCTCCAAAGCTGAAGGTTAATCCCGGGCCGCCCCTCTATTCAACAATCTGACTTCAATACAAAGCTTCACTCTCTAGAAATACTGTAAATTCCCCAGAAACACTGACCTTCTCACCGTCATTCACAAAGACCCCGTCACCCCCAAACTCCAGACATGAGCATCCCCCCCAACCCAAACTCCAGACATGAGCATCCCCCCCACCCCCAAACTCCAGACATGAGCATCCCCCCCACCCCCAAACTCCAGACATGAGCATCCCCCCCACCCCCAAACTCCAGACATGAGCATCCCCCTCACCCCCAAACTCCATACATGAGCATCCCCCCACCCCCAAAATCCAGACGTGAGCATCCCCCTCGCCCCAAACTTCAGGACGTGACCATCCCCCCGACAACCAAACTCCAGAAATGACCATCCCCATCAGCCCAAACTCCAGAAATGACCATCCCTCCCACCTCCAAACTCCAGACATGAACATCCACCCCCACCCCCAAACTCCAGACATGAACATCCTCCCCCCCACCCCCAAACTCCAGATATGAACATCCCCCCCACCCCCCAAACATGACCACACACCCCCAAACACCGGACATGAGCATTTCCCTTACCCACAACCTCCAGACATGAGCATCCCCTCCCCAAACTCCAGACATGAGCACCCACCCCCAAACTCGAGACATGAGCATCCCCCCCACCCCCAAACTCCTGACATGAGCATTCCCCTTACCCCCAAACTCCAGACATGAGCATCTACCCCCAAACTCCAGGGATGAGCATCTACCCCCACATCCAGTCATGAGCATCCCCCCCACCCCAAGACTCCAGACATGAACATCCCCCCCCCCACCCCCACCCCCAAACTCCAGACATGAGCTTCTATCCCCAAACTCCAGATATGAGCATCTATCCCCAAACTCCAGACATGAGCATCTACCCCCAAACTCTGGTCATGAGCATCTACCCCCAAAGTCCAGACATGAGCATCTACCCCCAAACTCCAAACATGAGCATCTACACCCAAACTCCAGACATGAGCATCTACCCCCAAACTCCAGACATGAGCATCTATCCCCAAACTCCAGACATGAGCATCTACCCCCAAACTCACGACATGAGCATCTACACCCCAAACTCCGGACATGAGCATCTTCCCCCAAACTCCAGACATGAGCATCTACTCCCACATCCAGACATGACCATACCCCCCAGCCCCAAACTCCAGACATGAACATCCCCCACACCCCCAAACTCCAGACATGAGCATCCCCCTCACCCCCAAACTCCAGACATGAGCATCCCCCCAAACTCCAGACATGAGCACCCCACCCCAAACTCCAGACATGAGCATCCCCCCCAAACTCCAGACATGAGCACCCCCCCCAAACTCCAGACATGAGCACCCCCCGCAAACTCCAGACATGAGCATCACCCCCCCGAACTCCAGACATGAGCATCACCCCCTAAACTCCAGACATGAGCATCCCCCCCACAAACTCCAGACATGAGCATCCACCCCAACTCCAAACTCCAGACATGAGCATCCCCCCCACCCCCAAAGTCCAGACATGAGCATCTACCCTCAAACTCCAGACATGAGCATCTACCCCCAAACTCCAAACATGAGCATCTACCCCCAAACTCCAAACATGAGCATCTACCCCCAAACTCCAGACATGAGCATCTACCCCCACATTCAGACATGAGCAGCCCCCCCACCCCCAAACTCCAGACATGAACATCCCCTCCACCCCCAAACATGACCATCCACTCCCCAAACTCCAGACATGACCATCCCCCCCACCCCCAAACTCCAGACATGAACATCCCCTCCACCCCAAAACATGACCACCACCACCCCCCCCAAACTCCAGACATGACCATCCCCCCCCACCCCCAAACTCCAGACATGACCACCCCCCCCCACCCCCAAACTCCAGACATGACCACCCCCCCCCACCCCCAAACTCCAGACATGACCATCCCCCCGACCACCAATCTCCAGAAATGACCATCCCCGTCAGCCCAAACTCCAGAAATGACCATCCCCCCCACCTCCAAACTCCAGACATGAACACCCACCCCCACCCCCAAACTCCAGACATGAACATCCCCCCCAACCCCCAAACTCCAGACATGAACATCCCCCCCACCCCCAAACATGACCACACACCCCCAACCTCCAGACATGAGCATCCCCTCCCCAAACTCCAGACATGAGCATCCCCCCCCAAACTCCAGACATGAGCATCCCCCACACCCCCAAACTCCAGACATGAGCATCCCCCTCACCCCTAAACTCCAGACATGAGCATCCCCCCCACCCCCAAACTCCAGACATGAGCATCTACCCCCAAACTCCAGACATGAGCATCTACCCCCAAACTCCAGGCATGAGCATCTACCCCCAAACTCCAGACATGAGCATCTACCCCCAAACTCCAGACATGAGCATCTACCCCCAAACTCCAGACATGAGCATCTACCCCCACATTCAGACATGAGCAGCCCCCCCAACCCCCAAACTCCAGACATGAACATCCCCTCCACCCCCAAACATGACCATCCACCCCCCAAACTCCAGACATGACCACCCCCCCACCCCCAAACTCCAGACATGACCATCCCCCCGACCACCAAACTCCAGAAATGACCATCCCCGTCAGCCCAAACTCCAGAAATGACCATCCCACCCACCTCCAAACTCCAGACATGAACACCCACCCCCACCCCCAAACTCCAGACATGAACATCCCCCCCAACCCCCAAACTCCAGACATGAACATCCCCCCCACCCCCAAACATGACCACACACCCCCAACCTCCAGACATGAGCATCCCTTCCCCAAACTCCAGACATGAGCATCCCCCCACAAACTCCAGACATGAGCATCCCCCCAACCCCCAAACTCCAGACATGACCATTCCCTTTACCCCCAAACTCCAGACATGAGCTTCTATCCCCAAACTCCAGACATGAGCATCTACCCCAAAACTCCAGACATGAGCATCTAGCCCCCAAACTCCGGTCATGAGCATCTACCCCCAAACTCCAGACATGAGCATCTACACCCCAAACTCCGGACATGAGCATCTACCCCCAAACTCCAGACATGAGCATCTACCCCCAAACTCCAGACATGAGCATCTATCCCCAAACTCCAGACATGAGAAACTACCCCCAAACTCCAGACATGAGCATCTACCCGCACATCCAGACATGAGCATCCCCCAAACCCCCAAACTGCAGACATGAACAACCCCCCCACCCCCAAACATGACCATCCCACCCCAAACTCCAGACATGAGCACCCCCCGCCAAACTCCAGACATGAGCATTACCCCCCAAACTCCAGACATGAGCATCACCCCCCAAACTCCAGACATGAGCATCCCCCCCACCCCCAAACTCCAGACATGAGCATCTACCCCCAAACTCCAGACATGAGCATCTACCCCCAAACTCCAGACATGAGCATCTACCCCCACATTCAGACATGAGCAGCCCCCCCACCCCCAAACTCCAGACATGAACATCCCCTCCACCCCCAAACATGACCACCCCCCCCCCAAACTCCAGACATGACTATCCCCCCCACCCCCAAACTCCAGACATGAACATCCACTCCACCCCGAAACATGACCACCGCCCCCAAACTCCAGACATGACCATCCCCCCACACCCCCAAACTCCAGACATGACCACCCCCCCCACCCCCAAACTCCAGACATGACCATCCCCCCGACCACCAAACTCCAGAAATGACCATCCCCGTCAGCCCAAACTCCAGAAATGACCATCCCCCCCACCTCCAAACTCCAGACATGAACACCCACCCCCACCCCCAAACTCCAGACATGAACATCCCCCCCCCACCCCCAAACTCCAGACATGAACATCCCCCCCACCCCCAAACATGACCACACACCCCCAACCTCCAGACATGAGCATCCCCTCACCAACCTCCAGACATGAGCATCCCCCCCCCAAACTCCAGACATGAGCATCCCCACCCACCCCCAAACTCCAGACATGACCATTCCCCTTACCCCCAAACTCCAGACATGAGCTTCTATCCCGAAACTCCAGACATGAGCTTCTATCCCCAAACTCCAGACATGAGCATCTACCCCAAAACTCCAGACATGACCCTAACCCACCAAACTCCGGTCATGAGCATCTACCCCCAAACTCCAGACATGAGCATCTACCCCCAAACTCCAGACATGAGCATATTCTCCCAAACTCCAGTCATGAGCATCTTCCCCCAAACTCCAGACATCAGCAACTACCCCCAAACTCCAGACATGAGCATCTACCCCCACATCCAGACATGAGCATCCCCCCCACCCCCAAACTGCAGAGATGAGCATCTAACCCCAAACTGCAGACATGAGCATCTACCCCAAAACTCCAGACATGAGCATCTACCCCCCAAACTCCGGTCATGAGCATCTACCCCCAAACTCCAGACATGAGCATCTACCCCCAAACTTCAGACATGAGCATCTACCCCCAAACTCCAGACATGAGCATCTTCCCCCAAACTCCAGACATGAGCAACTACCCCCAAACTCCAGACATGAGCATCTACCCCCACATTCAGACATGAGCAGCCCCCCCACCCCCAAACTCCAGACGTGAACATCCCCTCCACCCCCAAACAGGACCATCCACCCCCCAAACTCCAGACATGACCATTCCCCCCACCCCCAAACTCCAGACATGAACATCCCCTCCACCCCAAAACATGACCACCACCCCCCCCCCAAACTCCAGACATGACCATCCCCCCCCACCCTCAAACTCCAGACATGACCACCCCCCCCACCCCCAAACTCCAGACATGACCATCCCCCCGACCGCCAAACTCCAGAAATGACCATCCCCGTCAGCCCAAACTCCAGAAATGACCATCCCCCCCACCTCCAAACTCCAGACATGAACACCCACCCCCACCCCCAAACTCCAGACATGAACATCCCCCCCAACCCCAGACATGAACATCCCCCCCAACCCCCAAACTCCAGACATGAACATCCCCCCCACCCCCAAACATGACCACACACCCCCAACCTCCAGACATGAGCATCCCCCCCCCAAACTCCAGACATGAGCATCCCCCCAACCCCCAAACTCCAGACATGACCATTCCCCTTACCCCCAAACTCCAGACATGAGCTTCTATCCCCAAACTCCAGACATGAGCATCTACCCCAAAACTCCAGACATGAGCATCTACCCCCCAAACTCCGGTCATGAGCATCTACCCCCAAACTCCAGACATGAGCATCTACACCCCAAGCTCCGGACATGGGCATCTACCCCCAAACTCCAGACATGAGCATCTACCCCCAAACTCCAGACATGAGCATCTTCCCCCAAACTCCAGACATGAGCAACTACCCCCAAACTCCAGACATGAGCATCTACCCCCACATCCAGACATGAGCATCCCCCAAACCCCCAAACTCCAGACATGAACATGCCCCAAACCCCCAAACATGACCATCCCACCCCAAACTCCAGACATGAGCACCCCCCGCCAAACTTCAGACATGAGCATCACCCCCCAAACTCCAGACATGAGCATCCCCCCCCCAAACTCCAGACATGAGCATCCCCCCCAACTACAAACTCCAGACATGAGCATCCCCCCCACCCCCAAACTCCAGACATGAGCATCCCCCCCACCCCCAAACTCCAGACATGAGCATCTACCCCCAAACTCCAGACATGAGCATCTACCCCCAAACTCCAGACATGAGTATCTACCCCCACATTCAGACATGAGCAGCCCCCCCACCCCCAAACTCCAGACATGACTATCCCCCCCCCAACCCCCAAACACCAGACATGAACATCACCCCCCCACACCCAAACTCCAGACATGAACATCCCCCCCACCCCCAAACATGACCACCCCACCCCAAACTTCAGACATGAGCATTCCCCTTACACCCAAACTCCAGACATGAGCATCCCACCCACCCCCAAACTCCAGGCATGAGCATCTACCCCCACATCCAGACATGAGCATCCCCCAAACCCACAAACTCCAGACATGAACAACCCCCCCACCCCCAAACATGACCATCCCACCCCAAACTCCAGACATGACCATACCCCCCACCCCCAAACTCCAGACATGAACATCCCCCCCACCCCCAAACTCCAGACATGAGCATCCCCCTCACCCCCAAACTCCAGACATGAGCACCCCCCCAAACTCCAGACATAAGCATCCCCCCAAACTCCAGACATGAGCATCCCCCCCAAACTCCAGACATGAGCACCCCCCCCAAACTCCAGACATGAGCACCCACGCCAAACTCCAGACATGAGCATCCCCCCCAACTCCAAACTCCAGACATGAGCATCCCCCCCACCCCCAAGCTCCCGAAATGAGCACCCCCCCAAACTCCAGACATGAGCATCCCCCTCAAACTCCAGACATGAGCATCCCCCCCAAACTCCAGACATGAGCATCCCCCCCACACCCAACCTCCAGACATGAGCACCCGCCCACCCCCAACCTCCAGACATGAGCATCCCCTCCCCAAACTCCAGACATGAGCATCCCCCCCCAAACTCCAGACATGAGCATCCCCCCCACCCCCAAACTCCAGACATGACCATTCCCCTTACCCCCAAACTCCAGACATGAGCTTCTATCCCCAAACTCCAGACATGAGCTTCTATCCTCAAACTCCAGACATGAGCATCTACCCCAAAACTCAAGACATGAGCATCTACCCCCCAAACTCCGGTCATGAGCATCTACCCCCAAACTCACGACGTGAGCATCTACACCCCAAACTCCGGACATGAGCATCTACCCCCAAACTCCAGACATGAGCATCTACCCCCAAACTCCAGACATGAGCATCTACCCCCAAACTCCAGACATGAGCATCTTCCCCCAAACTCCAGACATGAGCAACTACCCCCAAACTCCAGACATGAGCATCTACCCTCACATCCAGACATGAGCATCCCCCCCACCCCTAAACTGCAGACATGAACATCCCCCCCAACCCCAAACATGACCACCCCCCCCCAAACTCCAGACATGACCTTCCCCCCTACCCCCAAACTCCAGACATGACCATCCCCACGACCTCCAAACTCCAGACATGAACATACCCCCCCACCCCCAAACTCCAGACATGAACATCACCTCCCCACCCCCAAACTCCAGACATGAACATCCCCCCCACCCCCAAACATGACCACCCCCCCCCGAAACTTCAGACATGAGCATTCCCCTTACTCCCAAACTCCAGACATGAGCATCCCACCCACCCCCAAACTCCAGGCGTGAGCATCTACCCCCACATCGAGACATGAGCGTCCCCCAAACCCCCAAACTTCAGACATTAACAACCCCCCCACCCCCAAACATGACCATCCCACCCCAAACTCCAGACGTGAGCACCCCCTCCCAAACTCCAGACATGAGCATCACCCCCCAAAATTCAGACATGAGCATCACCCCCCAAACTCCAGACATGAGCATCCCCCCCCAAACTCCAGACATGAGCATCCCCCCCCAAACTCCAGACATGAGCATCCCCCCCAACTACAAACTCCAGACATGAGCATCCCCCCCACCCCCAAACTCCAGACATGAACAACCCCCCCACCCCCAAACATGACCATCCCACCCCAAACTCCAGACATGACCATACCCCCCACCCCCAAACTCCAGACATGAACATCCCCCCCACCCCCAAACTCCAGACATGAGCATCCCCCTCACCCCCAAACTCCAGACATGAGCACCCCCCCAAACTCCAGACATGAGCATCCCCCCCAAACTCCAGACATGAGCACCCCCCCAAACTCCAGACATGAGCACCCACGCCAAACTCCAGACATGAGCACCCACGCCAAACTCCGGTCATGAGTATCCCCCCCAACTCCAAACTCCAGACATGAGCATCCCCCCCACCCCCAAACTCCCGAAACGAGCACCCCCCCAAACTCCAGACATGAGCATCCCCCCCCAAACTTCAGACATGAGCATCCCCCCCAAACTCCAGACAAGAGCATCCCCCCTACACCCAACCTCCAGACATGAGCACCCGCCCACCCCCAACCTCCAGACATGAGCATCCCCCCCCAAACTCCAGACATGAGCATCCCCCCCACCCCCAAACTCCAGACATGACCATTCCCCTTACCCCCAAACTCCAGACATGAGCTTCTATCCCCAAACTCCAGACATGAGCTTCTATCCCCAAACTCCAGACATGAGCATCTACCCCAAAACTCCAGACATGAGCATCTACCCCCCAAACTCCGGTCATGAGCATCTACCCCCAAACTCACGACATGAGCATCTAAACCCCAAACTCCGGACATGAGCATCTACCCCCAAACTCCAGACATGAGCATCTACCCCCAAACTCCAGACATGAGCATCTACCCCCAAACTCCAGACATGAGCATCTTCCCCCAAACTCCAGACATGAGCAACTACCCCCAAACTCCAGACATGAGCATCTACCCTCACATCCAGACATGAGCATCCCCCCCCACCCCCAAACTGCAGACATGAACATCCCCCCCCAACCCCAAACATGACCACCCCCCCCCAAACTCCAGACATGACATTCCCCCCTACCCCCAAACTCCAGACATGACCATCCCCACGACCTCCAAACTCCAGACATGAACATACCCCCCCACCCCCAAACTCCAGACATGAACATCACCCCCCACCCCCAAACTCCAGACATGAACATCCCCCCCACCCCCAAACATGACCACTCCCCCGAAACTTCAGACGTGAGCATTCCCCTTACCCCCAAACTCCAGACATGAGCATCCCACCCAGCCCAAACTCCAGGCATGAGCATCTACCCCCACATCGAGACATGAGCATCCCCCAAACCCCCAAACTCCAGACATGAACAACCCCCCCACCCCCAAACATGACCATCCCACCCCAAATTCCAGACATGACCATACCCCCCACTCCCAAACTCCAGACATGAACATCCCCCCCACCCCCAAACTCCAGACATGAGCATCCCCCTCACCGCCAAACTCCAGACATGAGCACCCCCCCAAACTCCAGACATGAGCATCCCCCCCAAACTCCAGACACGAGCACCCCCCCAAACTCCAGACACGAGCACCCCCCGCCAAACTCCAGACATGAGCATCCCCCCCAACTCCAAACTCCAGACATAAGCATCCCCCCCACCCCCAAACTCCCGAAATGAGCACCCCCCAAACTCCAGACATGAGCATCCCCCCCAAACTCCAGACATGAGCATCCCCCCCCAAATTCCAGACATGAGCATCCCCACCACACCCAACCTGCAGACATGAGCACCCGCCCACCCCCAAACTCCAGACATGAGCATCCCCCCCACCCCCAAACTCCAGATATGAACACCCTCCCCAAACTCCAGACATGAACATCCCCCCAAACTCCAGACATGAACATCCCCCCACCCCCAAACTCCAGACATGAGCATCACCCCAAACATGAACATCCCCCCACCCCCAAACTCCAGACATGAGCTTCCCCCCCACCCCCAAACTCCAGACATGAGCATCCCCCACACCCCCAACCTCCAGACATGAGCACCCCCCCCACCCCAAACTCCAGACATGAGCATCCCCCCCACCCCAAACTCCAGACATGAGCATCCCCCCACCCCCAAACTCCAGACATGAGCACCCCCCAAACTCTAGATATGAACAACGCCCCCCAAACTCCAGACATGAACATCCCCCCCAAACTCCAGACATGAGCATCCCCCCCACCCCCAAACATGAACATCCCCCCACCCCCAAACTCCAGACCTGAGCATCCCCCCACCCCCAAACTCCAGACCTGAGCACCCCCCAAACTCCAGATATGAACACCACCCCCCCCAAACTCCAGACATGAACATCCCCTCCCACCAAACTCCAGACATGAACATCCCCCCCAAACTCCAGACATGAGCATCCCCCCCACCCTCAAACATGAACATCCCCCTACCCCCAAACTCGAGACCTGAGCATCCCCCCCACCCTCAAACTCCAGACCTGAGCATCCACCCCCCACCCCCAAACTCCAGACCTGACCATCCCCCCCACCCCCAACTCCAGACCTGACCATCCCCCCCACCCCCAAACTCCAGACCTGTCCATCCCCCCCAACCCCCAAACTCCAGACATGAGCATCACCCCCAAACATGAACATCCCCCCACCCCCAAACTCCAGACATGAGCATCCCCCCCACCCTCAAACATGAACATCCCCCCACCCCCAAACTCCAGACCTGAGCATCCCCCTCACCCTCAAAGTCCAGACCTGAGCATCCCCCCACCCCCAAACTCCAGACCTGACCATCCCCCCCACCCCCAAACTCCAGACCTGACCATCCCCCCCCACCCCCAAACTCCAGACCTGACCATCCCCCCCCCACCCCCAAACTCCAGATATGAACAACCCCCCCCCAAACTCCAGGCATGAACATCCCCCCCAAACTCCAGACATGAACATCCCCCCAACCCAAACTCCAGACATGAGCATCACCCCTAAACATGAACATCCCCCCCACCCCCAAACTTCAGACATGAGCATTCCCCCTCACCCCCAAACTCCAGACATGAGCATCCCCCCCACCCCCAAACTCCAGACATGAGCATCCCCCCCACCCCCAAACTCCAGACATGAGCATCCCCCCACCCCCAAACATGAACATCCCCCCGCCATCAAACTCCAGACCTGAGCATCCCCCCCACCCCCAAACTCCAGAACTGAGCACCCCCCAAACTCCAGATATGAACACCGCCCCCCCCGCCAGACTCCAGATATGAACACCCCAACCCCCCAAGCTCCAGACCTGACCATCCCCCCCACCCCCAAACTCCAGACCTGACCATACCCCCCCATCCCCAAACTCCAGACCTGACCATCCCCCCAAACTCCAGACCTGACCAGCCCTCCCACCCACCTCCAAACTCCAGACCTGAGCACCCCCCAAACTCCAGATATGAACACCCCCCCCAAACTCCAGACATGAACATCCCCCCCCCCCAAACTCCAGACATGAACATCACCCCCCCCAAACTCCAGACATGAACACCCCCCCCAAACTCCAGACATGAACATCCCCCCCAAACTCCAGACATGAGCATCCCCCCCACCCTCAAACATGAACATCCCCCCACCCCCAAACTCTAGACCTGAGCATCCCCCCACCCTCAAACTCCAGACCTGAGCATCCCCCCCCACCCCCAAACTCCAGACCTGACCATCCCCCCCACCCCCAAACCCCCCCTCCCACCCCCAAACCCCACCCCCCAAACTCCAGACCTGACCATCCCCCCCCACCCCCAAACACCAGACCTAACCATCCCCCCCCACACCCAAACTCCAGACCTGACCATCCCCCCCACCCACAAATTCCAGACCTGACCATCCCCCCCCACCCCCAAACTCCAGACCTGACCATCCCCCCCACCCCCAAACTCCAGACCTGACCATCTCCCCCCACCACCCCCAAACTCCAGACCTGACCATTCCCCCCCCCACCCCCAAACTCCAGACCTGACCATCCCCCCCCACCCCCAAACTCCAGACCTGACCATTCCCCCCCTAACCCCCAAACTCCAGACATGAGCATCCCCCCCAACTACAAACTCCAGACATGAGCATCCCCCCCACCCCCAAACTCCAGACATGAGCATCCCCCCCACCCCCAAACTCCAGACATGAGCATCTACCCCCAAACTCCAGACATGAGCATCTACCCCCAAACTCCAGACATGAGTATCTACCCCCACATTCAGACATGAGCAGCCCCCCCACCCCCAAACTCCAGACATGACTATCCCCCCCCCAACCCCCAAACACCAGACATGAACATCACCCCCCCACACCCAAACTCCAGACATGAACATCCCCCCCACCCCCAAACATGACCACCCCACCCCAAACTTCAGACATGAGCATTCCCCTTACACCCAAACTCCAGACATGAGCATCCCACCCACCCCCAAACTCCAGGCATGAGCATCTACCCCCACATCCAGACATGAGCATCCCCCAAACCCACAAACTCCAGACATGAACAACCCCCCCACCCCCAAACATGACCATCCCACCCCAAACTCCAGACATGACCATACCCCCCACCCCCAAACTCCAGACATGAACATCCCCCCCACCCCCCAAACTCCAGACATGAGCATCCCCCTCACCCCCAAACTCCAGACATGAGCACCCCCCCAAACTCCAGACATAAGCATCCCCCCAAACTCCAGACATGAGCATCCCCCCCAAACTCCAGACATGAGCACCCCCCCAAACTCCAGACATGAGCACCCACGCCAAACTCCAGACATGAGCATCCCCCCCAACTCCAAACTCCAGACATGAGCATCCCCCCCCACCCCCCAAGCTCCCGAAATGAGCACCCCC
>NW_027600309.1:0-16055 GCF_964194155.1 Cetorhinus maximus | reverse complement strand
GCACTGCCCCTGAGCACTGTCCCTGAGCACTGTCCCTGAGTACTGTCCCTGAGCGCTGTCCCTGAGCACAGCCCCTGGGCACTGTCCCTGGGCACTGTCCCTGGGCACTGTCCCTGGGCACTGTCCCTGGGCACTGTCCCTGGGCACTGTCCCTGAGCACTGTCCCTAGTCACAGACCCTGAGCACTGCCGTGGATAAATGACCCTGAGCACTAACCCTGAGCACTGACCCTGAGCATTGACCCTGAGCACTGACACTGAGCACTAACCCTGAGCACTGTTCCTGGGCACTGTTCCTGGGCACTGACCCTGGGCACTGACCCTGGGCACTGACCCTGAGCACTGTCCCTGAGCACTGCCCCTGAGCACTGTCCCTGAGCACTGCCCCTGAACACTGTTCCTGGGCACAGACCCTGAGCACTGCCGCGGATAAATGACCCTGAGCACAGCCCCTGAGCACAGTCCTTGAGCACAGTGACTGAGCACTGTAACTAAGCACTGTGCGTGGGCACTATCCCTGAGCACTGACCCTGAGCACTGTCCCTGAGCACTGTCCCAGAGCACTCCTTGTCCTTGGGCACTGTCCCTGGGCACTGTCCCTGGGCACTGTCCCTGGGCACTGTCCCTGAGCACTGCCCCTAGTCACAGACCCAGAGCACTGCCGTGGATAAATGACCCTGAGCACTGTCCCTGAGCACTGTCCCTGAGCACTGTCCCTGAGCACTGTCCCTGAGCACTGACCCTGAGCACTGACCCTGAGCACTGACCCTGAGCACTGACACTGAGCACTGACACTGAGCACTGACCCTGAGCACTGACACTGAGCACTGACACTGAGCACTGACCCTGAGCACTGTTCCTGGGCACAGACCCTGAGCACTGCCGCGGATAAATGACCCTGAGCACAGCCCCTGAGCACAGTCCTTGAGCACAGTAACTGAGCAATGTAACTAAGCACTCTCCGTGAGCACTTTCCCTGAGCACTGACCCTGAGCACTGACCCTGAGCACTGACCCTGAGCACTGACCCTGAGCACTGATCCTGAGCACTGACCCTGAGCACTGACCCTGAGCACTGACCCTGAGCACTGACCCTGAGCACTGACCCTGAGAAAAGCACCTTACCACTGTCACTGAGCACTGTCCCTGAGCACTGTCCCTGAGCACTGACCCTGAGCACAGACCCTGAGCACAGTAACTGAGCGCTGTCACTGAGCACGGCTCCTGAGAACTGTCCTTGAGCACTGTCCCTGAGCACTGTCCCTGAGCACTGGCCCTGAGCACTGACCCTGAGCACTGCCCCTGAGCACTGCCCCTGAGCACTGCCCCTGAGCAGTTTTGTTGAGCATTGGCCATGAGCAGAATCCCTGACAATTCCCTGAGCACTGTCCCTAAGCCCAGCCCCTTACCAATGTCCCTGAACATGGCCCCTGAGCACTGACCCAGAGCACTGTAACTGAGCACTGTAACTGAGCACTGTCCCTGAGCACTGTCACTAAGCACTGACGCTGATCACTATCCCAGAGCACTGTAACTGAGCGCTGTCCCTAAGCACTGACGCTGATCACTATCCCTGAGCACTGTAACTGAGCGCTGTCAATAAGCACTGACGCTGATCACTATCAATGAGCACTGTCCCTGAGCACTGTCCCTAAGCACTGTCCCTGAGCACTGTCCCTGAGCACTGTCCCTGAGCACTGGCCCTGAGCACTGGCCCTGAACACTCATCCTGAGCACTGACCCTGAGCAGTGACACTGAGCACACTCCCTGATCTTAGCCCCTGAGCAGTGTCGATGATCACTGTCCATGAGCAGTGTAGCTGCGCACAGCCCCTGAGCGCAGTCGCTGAGCTCTGGCCCTTAGAAATGCCCATTAGCACTGTCCCTGAGCATTGCACCCGAGCACTGTCCCTGAGCATTGCCCCCGAGCACTGTCCCCGAGCACTGTCCCTGAGCATTGCCCCCGAGCACTGTCCCTGAGCACTGTCCCCGAGCACTGCCCCGAGCACTGCCCCCGAGCACTGCCCCCGAGCACTGCCCCCGAGCACTGCCCCCGAGCACTGCCCCCGAGCACTGCCCCCGAGCACTGCCCCCGAGCACTGACCCCGAGCATGTAACTAAGCACTCTCCATGAGCACTGCCCCGAGCACTGTCCCCGAGCACTGTCCCCGAGCACTGTCCCCGGGCACTGTCCCTGAGCATTGCCCCCGAGCACTGTCCCTGAGCACTGTTCCTGGGCACAGACCCTGAGCACTGCCGCGGATAAATAACCCTGCGCACTGGTCCTGAGCACAGCCCCTGAGCACAGTCCTTGAGCACAGTAACTGAGCACTGTAACTAAGCACTCTCAGTGGGCACTTTCCCTGGGCACTGCCCCTGGGCACAGACCCTGAGCACTGCCGTGGATAAATGACTATGAGCACTGTCCCTGAGCACTGTCCCTGAGCACTGCCTCTGAGCACAGTCCCTGGGCACAGACCCTGAGCACTGTCCCTGGGCACTGTCCCTGGGCACTGTCCCTGAGCACTGTCCCTAGGCACAGACCCTGAGCACTGCCGTGGATAAATCATTATGAGCACTGGCCCTGAACACTCACCCTGAGCACTGACCCTGAGCAGTGACACTGAGCAATCTCCCTGATCTTAGCCCCTGAGCTGTGTCGATGATCACTGTCCATGAGCAGTGTAGCTGCGCACAGCCCCTGACCGCAGTCGCTGAGCGCTGGCCCTTGGAAATGCCATTACCACTGTCCCTGAGCACTGACACTGAGCGCTGTCCCTGATCATGGACCCTGAGCACTGTCCCTTAGAAATGCCGCTGAGTGCTGTGCCTGACCAATGTCCCTGACCAATGTCCCTGATCAATGTCAGCCCCTGAGCTGTGTCGATGATCACTGTCCATGAGCAGTGTAGCTGCGCACAGCCCCTGAGCGCAGTCGCTGAGCGCTGGCCCTTGGAAATGCCATTAGCACTGTCCCTGAGCAGTGCCCCCGAGCACTGTCCCTGAGCACTGCCCCCGAGCACTGTCCCTGAGCATTGCCACCGAGCACTGTCCCTGAGCATTGCCCCCGAGCACTGTCCCTGAGCATTGCCCCCGAGCACTGTCCCTGAGCATTGCCCCCGAGCACTGTCCCTGAGCATTGCCCCCGAGCACTGTCCCTGAGCATTGCCCCCGAGCACTGTCCCTCAGCATTGCCCCTGAGCACTGTCCCTGAGCATTGCCCCCGAGCACTGTCCCTAAGCATTGCCCCCGAGCACTGTCCCTGACCAATGTCCCTGACCAATGTCCCTGACCACTGACCCTGACCACTGACCCTGAGCACTGACCCTGAGCACTGACCCTGAACACTGTCCCTGAGCACTGACCCTGAACACTGTCCCTGAGCACTGCCCCTGGGTACAGACCCTGGGCACTGTCCCTGAGCGGTTTTGTTGAACATTGGCCATGAGCACAATCCCTGACAATTCCCCTGAGCACAGTCCCTAAGCCCAGCCCCTTACCAATGGACCTGAGCACAGCCCCTGAGCACTGGCCCTGAGCACAGCCCCTGAGCACTGGCCCTGAACACTCACCCTGAGCACTGACCCTGAGCAGTGACACTGAGCACACTCCCTGATCTTAGCCCCTGAGCAGTGTCGATGATCACTGTCCATGAGCAGTGTAGCTGCGCACAGCCCCTGAGCGCTGTCCCTGAGCACTGCCCCTGAGCACTGCCCCTGAGCACTGTCCCTGAGCACAGCCCCTGAGCGCTGTCCCTGAGCGCTGTCCCTGAGCACTGTCCCTGAGCACTGCCCCTGAGCACTGTCCCTGAGCACTGTCCCTGAGCACTGTCCCTGAGCACTGTCCCTGAGCACTGCCACTGAGCACTGTCCCTGAGCACTGTCCCTGAGCACTGTCCCTGAGCACTGTCCCTGAGCACTGCCGCTGAGCACTGCCCCTGAGCACTGTCCCTGAGCACTGTCCCTGAGTACTGTCCCTGAGCACTGACCCTGAGCACAGCACCTTACCACTGTCCCTGAGCACTGTCCCTGAGCACTGTCCCCGAGCACTGTCCCCGAGCACTGTCCCCGAGCACTGCCCCCGAGCACTGCCCCCGAGCACTGCCCCCGAGCACTGCAACCGAGCACTGCCCCCGAGCACTGCCCCCGAGCACTGTCCCCGAGCACTGTCCCCGAGCACTGTCCCCGAGCACTGTCCCCGAGCACTGCCCCCGAGCACTGCCCCCGAGCACTGCCCCCGAGCACTGCCCCCGAGCACTGCCCCCGAGCACTGCCCCCGAGCACTGACCCCGAGCACTGACCCTGAGCACTGTAACTAAGCACTCTCTGTGAGCACTGCTCCGAGCACTGTCCCCGTGCACTGTCCCTGGGCACTGTCCCTGGGCACTGTCCCTGAGCACTGTTCCTGGGCACAGACCCTGAGCACTGCCGCGGATAAATGACCCTGCGCACTGGCCCTGAGCACAGACCCTGAGGACTGCTGTGGATAAATCATTATGAGCACTGTCCCTGAGCACTGGCCCCGAACTCTCACTCTGAGCACTGACCCTGAGCAGTGACACTGAGCAATCTCCCTGATCTTAGCCCCTGAGCTGTGTCGATGATCACTGTCCATGAGCAGTGTAGCTGCGCACAGCCCCTGAGCGCAGTTGCTGTGCACTGGCCCTTAGAAATGCCATTAGCACTGTCCCTGAGCATTGCCGCCGAGCACTGTCCCTGAGCATTGCCCCCGAGCACTGTCCCTGAGCACTGCCCCCGAGCACTGTCACTGAGCACTGGCCCCGAACACTGTCCCTGAGCATTGCCCCCGAGCACTGTCCCTGAGCATTGCCCCCGAGCACTATCCCTGAGCATTGCCCCCGAGCACTGTCCCTGAGCATTGCACCCGAGCACTGTCCCTGAGCATTGCCCCCGAGCACTGTCCCTGAGCATTGCCCCCGAGCACTGTCCCTGAGCATTGCCCCCGAGCACTGTCCCTGAGCATTGCCCCCGAACACTGTCCCTGAGCACTGCCCCCGGGCACTGTCCCCGGGCACTGTCCCTGAGCACTGCCTCTGAGCACTGTCTCTGAGCACGTCACTGGGCACTGTCCCTGGGCACGGGCCCTGAGCACTGCCGCGGATAAATGACCCGGAGCACGGCCCCTGAGCACTGTCCCTAGGCACTGACTACGAGCACTGCCCCTGAGCACTGTCCCTAGGCACTGACCATGAGCACTGGACTTGAGCACAGACGCTGAGCACAGTAACTGAGCACTGACCCTGAGCGCTGTCCCTGATCATGGATCCTGAGCACTGTCCCTTAGAAATGCCGCTGAGTGCTGTGCCTGACCAATGTCCCTGACCAATGTCCCTGACCAATGTCCCTGACCACTGACCCTGACCACTGACCCTGAGCACTGACCCTGAGCACTGACCCTGAACACTGTCCCTGAGCACTGACCCTGGGTACAAACCCTGGGCACTGTCCCTGAGCGGTTTTGTTGAGCATTGGCCATGAGCAGAATCCCTGACAATTCCCCTGAGCACAGTCCCTAAGCCCAGCCCCTTACCAATGGACCTGAGCACAGCCCCTGAGCACTGGCCCTGAGCACAGCCCCTGAGCACTGGCCCTGAACACAGCCCCTGAGCACTGAGACTGAGCACAGCCCCTGAGCACTGAGACTGAGCACAGCCCCTGAGCACTGGCCCTGAACACTCACCCTGAGCACTGAGACTCATCAGTGACACTGAGCACACTCCCTGATCTTAGCCCCTGAGCAGTGTCGATGATCACTGTCCATGAGCAGTGTAGCTGCGCACAGCCCCTGAGCGCTGTCCCTGAGCGCTGTGCCTGAGCACTGCCCCTGAGCACTGCCCCTGAGCACTGTCCCTGAGCACTGTCCCTGAGCACTGTCCCTGAGCACTGTCCCTGAGCACTGCCCCTGAGCACTGTCCCTGAGCACTGCCCCTGAGCACTGCCCCTGAGCACTGCCACTGAGCACTGTCCCTGAGCACTGTCCCTGAGCACTGTCCCTGAGCACTGTCCCTGAGCACTGCCCCTGAGCACTGCCCCTGAGCACTGCCCCTGAGCACTGCCACTGAGCACTGTCCCTGAGCACTGTCCCTGAGCACTGTCCCTGAGCACTGTCCCTGAGCACTGTCCCTGAGCACTGACCCTGAGCACTGACCCTGAGCACTGTCCCTTAGCACTGACCCTGAGCACTGACCCTGAGCACAGCACCTTACCACTGTCCCTGAGCACTGTCCCTGAGCACTGTCCCTGAGCACTGACCATGGGCACTGACCCTGAGCTCTGTCCCTGAGCACTGTCCCTGAGCACTGACCATGGGCACTGATCCTGAGCACTGACCATGGGCACTGACCATGAGCACAGTAACTGAGCGCTGTCACTGAGCATGGCCCCTGAGAACTGTCCTTGAGGACGGTCCTTGAGCAGGGTCATTTATCCGCGGCAGTGCTCAGGGTCTGTGCCCAGGAACAGTGCTCAGGGACAGTGCCCAGGGTCAGTGCACGGGGACAGTGCACGGGGACAGTGCTCGGGGCAGTGCTCAGGGACAGTGCTCAGGGTCAGTGCTCAGGGTCAGTGCTCAGGGTCAGTGCTCAGGGTCATTGCTCAGGGAAAGTGCCCATGGAGAGTGCTCAGTTACTGTGCTCAAGGACTGCGCTCAGGTGCTGTGCTCAGGGCCAGTGCGCAGGGTCATTTATCCGCGGCAGTGCTCAGGGTCTGTGCCCAGGAACAGTGCCCCCGAACACTGTCCCTGAGCATTGCCCCCGAGCACTGTCCCTGAACATTGCCCCCGAGCACTGTCCCCGAGCACTCCCCCGAGCACTGCCCCCGAGCACTGCCCCCGAGCACTGACCCCGAGCACAGCCCCCGAGCACTGTAACTGGGCACTGTCCCCGAGCACTGTCCCCGGGCACTGTCCCTGAGCACTGTCCCTGAGCACTGTCCCTGAGCACTGTCCCTGAGCACTGCCCCTGAGCACTGCCCCTGAGCACTGTCCCTGAGCACTGTCCCTGAGCACTGTCCCTGAGCACTGTCCCTGAGCACTGCCCCTGAGCAGTTTTGTTGAGCATTGGCCATGAGCAGAATCCCTGACAATTCCCTGAGCACTGTCCCTAAGCCCAGCCCCTTACCAATGTCCCTGAACATGGCCCCTGAACATGGCCCCTGAGCACTGTCCCTGAGCACTGTAACAGAGCGCTGTCCCTAAGCACTGACGCTGATCACTATCCCTGAGCACTGTAACTGACTGCTGTCCCTAAGCACTGACGCTGATCACTATCCCAGAGCACTGTAAATGAGCGCTGTCCCTAAGCACTGACGCTGATCACTATCCCTGAGCACTGTAACTGAGCGCTGTCCCTAAGCACTGACGCTGATCACTATCGCAGAGCACTGTAACTGAGCGCTGTCCCTAAGCACTGACGCTGAGCACTATCCCTGAGCACTGTAACTGAGCGCTGTCCCTAAGCACTGACGCTGATCACTATCCCAGAGCACTGTAACTGAGCGCTGTCCCTAAGCACTGACGCTGATCACTATCCCTGAGCACTGTAACTGAGCGCTGTCCCTAAGCACTGACGCTGATCACTATCCCTGAGCACTGTAACTGAGCGCTGTCCCTAAGCACTGACGCTGATCACTATCCCTGAGCACTGTCCCTGAGCACTGTCCCTGAGCACTGTCCCTGAGCACTGTCCCTAAGCACTGACGCTGAGCACTGTCCCTGAGCACCGTCCCTAAGCACTGACGCTGATCACTATCCCAGAGCACTGTAACTGACTGCTGTCCCTAAGCACTGACGCTGATCACTATCCCAGAGCACTGTAACTGAGCGCTGTCCCTAAGCACTGACGCTGATCACTATCCCTGAGCACTGTAACTGAGCGCTGTCCCTAAGCACTGACGCTGATCACTATCCCTGAGCACTGTAACTGAGCGCTGTCCCTAAGCACTGACGCTGATCACTATCCCTGAGCACTGTCCCTGAGCACTGTCCCTGAGCACTGTCCCTAAGCACTGACGCTGAGCACTGTCCCTGAGCACCGTCCCTAAGCACTGACGCTGATCGCTATCCCTGAGCACTGTAACTGACTGCTGTCCCTAAGCACTGATGCTGATCACTATCCCAGAGCACTGTAACTGAGCGCTGTCCCTAAGCACTGACGCTGATCACTATCGCAGAGCACTGTAACTGAGCGCTGTCCCTAAGCACTGACGCTGAGCACTATCCCTGAGCACTGTAACTGAGCGCTGTCCCTAAGCACTGACGCTGAGCACTATCCCAGAGCACTGTAACTGAGCGCTGTCCCTAAGCACTGACGCTGATCACTATCCCTGAGCACTGTAACTGAGCGCTGTCCCTAAGCACTGACGCTGATCACTATCCCTGAGCACTGTAACTGAGCGCTGTCCCTAAGCACTGACGCTGATCACTATCCCTGAGCACTGTCCCTGAACACTGTCCCTGGGCACTGTCCCTGAGCACTGTCCCTGGACATTCTCCCTGAGCAGTTCTATTGAACATTGGCCATGAGCAGAATCCCTGACAATTCCCCTGAGCACTGTCCCTAAGACCAGCCCCTTACCAATGGCTCTGAGCACGGCCCCTGAGCACTGTCCCTGAGCACTTCCCATCACTGTCCCTGGGCGTTCTCCCTGAGCACTGTCCCTGAGCAGTGTCGTTGGACAGCGCCCATGAGCACTGACCCTGAGCGCTGTCACTGAGCACCGACCCTGAGCGATGGGCCTGAGCGCTGCAACTGTGCACTTCCCATGAGCACTGACCCTGAGCACTGTCCCTGAGCAATGCCCCTGAGCACAGTCTCTGAGCCCTGACCCTTCGAAATGCCCCTGAACAAAGCCGCTGACCATTGTTAATATGGAAGTCATCTTGTTAAAAACAATTGCAAGTTAAACAGGTGATGGGCATTGATTATTCCATCTAAATAGAATAAAAAGATACAGCTGGAACACTTTGAGTGGATGCTAATTGGAAGTCAGTAGCTCTGAGGAGTTGTATTGAAAATAAACCAGCTTGAACCAAAAGACCAGCCTGGATTAATTCCTCCCCCACAACCTCTTATTGTGAGTAACGTGGTAGCAGAGGATGAACTTTAAGCTTTGCTGATTGATTGCTGTGTATGAAGATTTCTGTCTCAATCCTCTGAGGGAAATGACGTTTACTGTTGCTGACAATTTAAGTTATGGAATGGCGGGAGGATGGTGCAAAATCACAAGCTTTGACTATCCACCAATTTATTCTGACTCTGAACCTTATCAGCAATGGAAGGCTGAAGTTGAAATGTGGACCAGGGTTACTGCTATACCCTGGAAGAAGCAGGGTATGGATCTGGCATTATCATTTCCAGCCATAAGTAAGATATGGAGTAAGGTATTTTCAGTGTGGAAAGTGGATGATTTCGATCATGAAGAAGGATTGAACCTTCTGTTACAATTTTTGGATAAGTTTTACAGAAAGGATGAGTTATTGGAAGTGTAGGAAACCTGGACGATCTTTGATAGGTTTAGGAAGTCAGATGATTAGTCCATGGAAGGATATATCATGGATTTTGACCAATGGTACAGGAAACTACAGAGATTTGAACTTGAAATTCCAGGATCAGTATTGGCATTTAAATTACTGGACTGTGCTCGCATTACCCACATTGATAGTCTTTTAGTACTAACAGGGGTTCAGTTCTGGGGGAGAGAATCTTTCTTCGATCAAATGACTGCTGCCCTAAAAAAAATTCTGGGGAATTTCTGCCACTTTTTTAGCAAATGTGAACAACTATGCTTTAAAACAAAGGATAGAGGATTCAATGGTGACCGAATTTTGCGATCGACCAAATATTAGAAGAAGATTCCAATACAAAGATGGGGTTAATGACAAGAGGTGTGAAAATGGTTGTAACCCTAGCCAATTTGAGAGTCGGGAGAAAAAGCGTGTCTGGGACGGTGACCATAGATGTTTATACCCAAAAATTGCACGGGGAATGGTTAATCAGAGTTTTCGGTGTGATTCCCAGTATCATTATGATGAACTGCCCACAGCGAAGGAATCATGTTTTTGAAGTGACTCTCAAGATGGATTCATCTGAAACTGAAAATGATAATGGTGACTGGCGTGATTGTATCGATCACTGAGAGTTTGAATCCAGTGATGAGTATCTTGATGTCGATTCCTTCAACTGTGCAGTTCTGGACATTGGTTGCACTTCTACCACATGTGCGGCATGGACTGGCTTGACTGCTAACTGGAGTCTCTCGATGAGGCAGACCGACAGAAGGTCAAGGAGTATGAAAGCTCTACCTGCTTCAGGTTCGGAGATGACAATACATTAACATCCTCCAAACGGGTGGTCCTCCCTTGTAAGATAGCAGGGATCAATCTGTTTATCAGTACTGTTGTGGTTTCTAGTGAGATACCGTTATTGTTGAGTCGATCTGCGATGAAGAAGGCTCAGATGACGCTAAATATGAAGAATGATAGAGCAGTCGTGTTTGGGAAAAATGTGGATCTCCATTTCATTTGGTCAGGCCATTACTGCTTGCCACTAAGGATGCCAGAGATTTCTCATCAAGAAGTTCATGAAGTTTTGTTAACTGCTGAGAATGAGAATTTGGTGGACGAAAAGATTATCATTTGGAAATTACATCGACAGTTTGCACATCCGGTACCACAGAAACTGAAGACTCTGCTTCGAGATGCGGGAGTGGTCGATAAAGGATATGATGACCTTATTGAACAAATCACTGCTGAGTGTGAAATTTGCCTTAAACATTGCAAGACACCACCTGTTGTGAGCTTGCCACTAGCCAGGGAGTTTAACGATGCAGTGGCAATGGACCTGAAAGTTTGGGACAAGGATAGGCGTATTTTTTTACTACACTTCATAGACATGGCAGCCGGATTTAGTCTATCCACTGTGATACATGGTAAAGACAAAAGGACCATTGTGGATAAGGTCATGGAGAAATGGGTAGGAGCAGGATTAGGAACACCAACGAAGTTCCTCACAGATAATGGTGGGGAATTTGCCAATGAGAAATTTCGAGATATGTGTGAAAATTTAAACATCATAGTTCTGCACATTGCAGCTGAGAGCCTGTTTAGTAATGGTCTTTGGGAAAGAAACCATGTGGTAATAGACAACATGATACATAAAATATTAGCTGATCAACCAGGTTGTAAATTGCAAACGGCGCTAGCATGGGCGGTGCATGCAAAGAACTCTCTGCAAATGTAAGTATCTTGTGTTACTTATACTTAAGACAAATTTTACACTGAGCGGTGATATGGTACAGTCCGTATCAGTTGGCGTACGGAAGAAATCCGAAGTTACCTTCGGTGTTGTCAGGTGCTCCCCCTGCTCTAGAAGGGACTGGCATTAGCTCCACTTTTTCTGCTCACCTGAACGCTTTGCAAGTGGGCAGAAAAGCTCTCATTAAAGCTGAGGTTTCAGAGGAAATTTGGCAAGCCCTACGGCACCACATAAGATCATCAGGAATACAGTTTAGTCAAGGAGACATGGTAGATTATAAAAGGGAAGGCCAGAATGAGTGGAAAGGACCTGGCAAGGCTATAGGGAGTGATTGTGCAACACGGTAATCAAACTGTTAGGGTCCATTCTTCACAGTTAATCGGTATTAATTATACCTTTACAGGTGCTGAACAGGACATAGAATGTGAGGAGGCACCATGCACTTCACATACACGTACACTGGGTAGTTATGAGGAGCAGATGACGGCAGATCCAGGGTTGACTGACTATGAACAAAGTAATATTGAGATACAGGACAACACTATTCATCCAAAAGTGCAGTTACCCACAGTAGGAACAAAGGTAACATACCTGCCAGAAGGGACCAGTGTGTGGAGGGATGCCACCATCATAGGGAGAGCAGGAAAGGCCACTGGTAAATACAAACATTGGCTAAATGTGCAGGATTAAGGAAGGACAGGAGACAAGACCTATCGATTGGCAAACCGAGGTAAAGATGTGGAAACCCAGCAAGTGCAGTGTGAGTTCTGACAGTGGACCAGAAAGTGGCCATGACCCTAGGAAAAGATCACGGACTTGTGAACGGAGTTCTGTTCACATGGGAGGACAATCATATAGTAGCAGTCCAGAGAGGGAGAGGAATGTGTGTAGAGGCCAGAGCTTAACAAGGAGAACTAAAGAAGTAGTTAGCAATCTCAATAGAAGTAGAAATCCTTATGACAGAGATTCTAGTAGTTGCTAATAAATTGGAAAATAAGCTGATAAAGGAAGCCAAACAAAGAGTTAGCAAGTTGGGAGGAATTTGGGGTATATTCTGAAATACCTCACACAGGACAGCCAGCTTTATCTCACAGATGGATCTGTACAGAAAAGGTACTCCCAGACGGTACATATAAGGCCAAAGCGAGATTAGTAGCCCGAGGCTTTGAAGAGACTAGGAAATCAGGATGTCAGAGTGGACTCACCTACTGTGGGGAAAGTGAGTTTGAAGATTTTTTTTAGCTATTTTGGCATCCTATTCCTGGGAGTGCAAATCGATTGATATAAAGGCTGCGTTTTTACAGGGGAGAAGTTTCAAAGAGAAGTTTTTTTTTAAACCGCCCAAAGAAGCCTTAGTAGAGGCATTAGATATGAGGGTTTAATTGTCCAATATACTGACAGAAATATTATATAAGGGGCAATGTGGGAAAAGCTTGCCTATAGAATGTTATGTTGATAACCGGTCTCTTTGGGACAACATTCATGCCACAAAGTGTCACTGAAAAAAGACTACAAATAGACCTAGCCAGCATAAAGGAGATGGTAGAAAGAAAAGACATCTCTAAGATAAAATGGGTTGACACAAGTCACCAACTATCAGACTGTTATACAAAAAGAAGTGCCTGCTCGGAAAAATTATTAAATGTGTTGGAAGAGGGGTCTCTTACAATGATGATACAATGAAAAAAATTGTTTTGTTTTATAATTGTGGAAATACATGACATTATTTCCTTCTGTTTGTTTAAAAAAAGTCTTCAAGTTTTTAAAGAGAGGTATCTGTTAATATGGCAATCATCTTATTAAAAATAATTGCTAGTTAAACATGTGATGGGCATTAATTAATCCCAACTGAATAGAATAAAAAGATACAGCTGGAACACTTTGTGGAAGCTACTAGGAAGTCAGTAGCACTGAGGAGTTGTCTTGGAAATAAACCAGCTTGAACCAAGAGACCAGCCTGGATTAATTCTTCCACCACAACCTCTTATTGTGAGTAACAACCATTGCGTCAGGAGCACTGCCCCCGAGCCATATCCCTGATCACTGTCCCGCTGAGCACTGTCCTGAGCCCCACTGTCCCAGAGCATTGCCCCTGGGCCCTGCCCCTGGGCACTCCTCCTGAGTCCTGTCCCTGAGCCTGTCGCTGTTTTGTTGAAGTTCAGAGTATGGGTGAGTGCCCACAAATTGCATGGTCAGTGCTTACCTGCGCTTTGCTTCTGCTTTTCTTCCATGGGGAGCTTGCGTCATAGTGGTATTGTCACTGGGCAATGCTCTGGGGATCTGGGTTCAAATCCCACCAGGGTGAAATTTGATTTCAATAAAAATCTGGAATGAAGCTATTACTGATTATTGTTAAAAGCCCATCTGCTTCACTCCTGCCCTGCTCACGGCATCAGTAACATTAATACCTTGCTATCCTTACCTGGTCTGATCTACATGTGACTGCAGACCCACAGCAATGTGGTTGACTTTTAAATGTCCTCCGAAGAAGGGCAATTAGGGATGGGCAATAAACGATGGCCTAGCCAGCAACATTCACACCCCAGGAACGAATAAAAAATGCAATAGATGCCACAAGAGGAAGGCACTGATGGTGATGCTGATGTTGTGTCTTGTAGATGGTGGACAGGCTTTGGGGAGTCAGGAGGTGAGTTACTTGCTGTGAGATTCCTAGTCTCTGACCTGCTCTTGTAGCCACAGTATTTATATGGCTGGTCCAGTTCAGTTTCTGTTCAACGGTAACCCCCAGGATGTTGTTAGTGGGGGATTCAGTGATGGTAATGCCATTGAATGTCAAAGGGAATTGACTGGGTTCTCTTGTTGGAGATGGTCACAGCCTGGCACTTGTGTGACACAAATGTTACTTGGCATTTATTGTCCCAAACCTGAATGTTGTCCAACTATCATTGCATGTGGCATGGACTGCTTCAGTCCCTGAGGAGTTGCCCACTGAACTGAACACTGCAAACATCCCCACTTCCAAACTTATGATGGAAGGAAGGTCATTGATGAAGCAACTGAAGATGGTTGGGCCTAGGACACTACCCTGAGGAACTTCTGCAGGGATGTCCTGGGATGGGGACTTCCAATCACTCCATGGTCTCACCCTTTTCTCATTCCACTATAATAACACCCTCATTGAGCTCTCTGACCCTCAGATTTCAGCCTTTTGTGCTTCTCCAGCTCCCTTTACCCCAACATCCTACCTTCAGACAGCTGAGCTCTCAAATTCCCTCCCTAAACCTCTCTCCCTCCTTTAAGACCCTCCTCTTTGATCAACTTATCCCACAATGCACCACTCAAATTGATGCTGTTATTTATAACAGTTGAAACTGGAAAGGAGGGAAGAGACAGGGAAGACTAAAGAAGAGCAGGAAATTTTACTTAAATGAACTCTTTGGCAGTGTGAGTAGTATTGGGGTGGGATGGGATATGCTAATATATGACATAGATGATTATGTATTACTGACATCAGTCCGTCGTGTTAGAATCGAGAGAGGTTGGAGTCATGCCTAGGAGCAATGTCCCTGCTCTGTAAGCTGTTTGGAGGTAGTACTAATAAACAAGTGTTAAGCAGATACCAGACCATGTCTGCAGTGTGTCTACGAACCGAGTCCCATGCCTAGGGTCCAAGGTAGATGAACACATCTCAGAACAAGGTGACAGATGTGGAGACATCGATGTAAAGTAACACATTGGTGTTATCAAAGGAACCAGAGAGTGGAGGAACCTTTGAAAGCAGCTTGTTTTTAAAAAAAGAAAGTCAGCAGAAAGGGGAGGCACGCTGCAGAAAGATAATGATGAGAGTCCCTGGTGGTCCCTAACCACCCCCCACTGCCCAATTTGACTACCTCAGGGGTCTGCAGAGAGGCCAGCAGTGGGAGTTATGGAAACGCCATTTTTTTCGGTGCGAAGCAATGTCAGGTCCTCAAAAAGGAGCAGAAGCTTCAAGCTAGTTCCTTTATGCAGTGGGTCCAGTAGAAAACAGCATTCTCCTGAAGCAGGGTGTGCAGGAGTGCATCATGGGCTTTGAGTTCATTATTAAGGCCTTCGACACTTATTTTAGCCTGAAGCAAAATTTAGTAATAGAACGAGCATGTTTTAATCAGCGGTCGTAACAATCTGGGGGAATCGATTGAATTATTTCTCACCAACCTATATCGCCTAGCCAGTTCTTGTGGATATGGGGCGCTGAAGGAGGAGCTAATCCATGATTGTATAGTCATGGGGGTCCGGAATGAAAAACTCTCCAACTTTCTGCAGACCAAAAATGACTTTACTTTGGATCAAGCAGTCCACTATGCGAGGCAGGCCTAGAGCATTTAATCAGGCTGTAATTTGGGGAGACTCCGAGGCTTCACGTGACTCCGGAGATTAGGTAGGCCCAAGGTCAGCGGCTCAACCCACAAAATCCCACCAAACCAAGGGAAAAGCCACAGCGGCAGCCATTTTGAGATGCTTGCATAGATGCCAGCGGGGAGGGCGTGGGGGATGGGGGGGGCACAGAATGCTTCCGGTGAGGCAAAACTGGGCATTTCAAGTGTTTCTGCAAATCCAGCAATTTTAATCAAAGTTGAAGGCCGGAAAATATTTATGAAACATGTTCTCTCCAAGAAATGGACAGTCAAGAAAAAGGTGACATTACAGAGTTCTGAGGGGAAGTAGATAGTTTTAACCCAGACTACAGGTCACTTACAGTCCAAGTTCAAGGCTTCAATAGTACTTTTGAAATTGATACTGAAGCGGCTGTTTACATTTTAACACATGACATCAACGGGTTTCAGC
>NW_027600308.1:0-16076 GCF_964194155.1 Cetorhinus maximus | reverse complement strand
TCCCTTCCCCAACCTCTACCCCAACACCCCCCCCCCCCCCCACCACAGCCGATCGTCCCCACCACCCCCTCCCCCACCCACCGCGGGCCTTCACAGCTACGACTCTTAACGTTTCCTGTTGACGCTAACTTAAAACAAACAGAGAGAGAGAGGAGAATAAAGGGTTTAAGCGGCGCTGCCTGTATGGTGGGAGACAGAGAGCAGGGTCGGGGGGCAAGGGGGAGGGGGAAGGAGGAGGTGCCGGAAGAAAGAGAGAGCGAGAAAATGGAAAAAAAAAAATGAAAAATAAGAAGCAATAAAGGATTGACACGTCACAGCGGCTTGCCCGGTGGTTATTCTGGATCGGCGCTGTCGGAGCTGGTGTCCGCGGGCCTAATTTCTCACCCCGGGACGTCGGGCCCCGGTAAAGGGAGCCCGGGTTGCCTGGTGGGCTCAGCTCGAGCCCCCCTCCCTCCACCCCCCACCACCGCCACCACCACTCCTCCTCCAGAGACCGGAGCCTCCCGCGACCCAGGGCCGGCACTGTCCCGCCGCGCGAGGGAGAGCCGCCACGTTAGGCCCGGGAGCCTTCTCGCACTGGACTCCCCTCCCCCGCCCCTCTCTCTCTCCGTCTCTCTCTCTCTCTCTCCCTCCATCTCTCCCTCACTCTCCGTCTCTCCCTCTCTCTCCGTCTCTCTCTCTCTCCATCTCTCTCTCTCCATCTCCCTCTCTCTCTCTCTCTCCATCTCCCTCTCTCTCCATCTCCTCTCTCCATCTCTCCCTCTCTCTCCCTGTCTCTCTCCACCTCCCTCTCCATCTCTCTCTCTCCATCTCTCTCTCTCTCTCTGTCTCTCTCTCTCTCTGTCCGTCTCTCTCTCTTTCTCTCTCTTCATCTCTCTCTCTCTCCATTTCTCTCTGTCTCTCTCTCTCTCCATCTCTCCCTCTCTATCTCCGTCTCTCTCTTTCTCTCTCTCCATCTCTCCCTCTCTCTCCGTCTCTCTCTCTCCATCTCTCTCTCTTTCTCTCTCCATCTCCCTCTCTCTCTCTCTCTCCATCTCCCTCTCTCTCCATCTCCCTCTCTCTCCATCTCCCTCTCTCTCCTCTCTCCATCTCTCCCTCTCTCTCACCATATCTCTCTTTCTCTCTCTCTCCCTCTCTCTCTCTCCGTCTCTCTCTCTCTATCTCTTCATCTCTCTCTCTCTCTCCATCTCTCTCCATCTCTCTCTCTCTCTCTCTCTCTCTCTCTCCGTCTCTCTCTCTCCCTCTCTCTCTCACTCTCCTCTCTCTCTTTCTCTCTCCATCTCTCCCTCTCTCTCTCCATCTCTCTCTCTTTCTCTCTCTCCATCTCTCTTTCTTTCCATCTCTCTCTCCATCTCCCTCTCTCTCCATCTCCCTCTCTCTCCATCTCCCACTCTCTCCATCTCCCTCTCTCTTCATCTCCCTCTCTCTCCTCTCTCCATCTCTCCCTCTCTCTCACCGTATCTCTCTCTTTCTCTCTCTCCATCTCTCTCTCTCCGTCTCTTTCTCTCTCTCTCTTCATCTCTCTCTCTCTCTCCATCTCTCTCTCTCTCTCCATCTCTCTCTCTCTCTCCGTCTCTCTCTCTCTCCGTCTCTCTCTCTCTCGCTCTCTCCTCTCTCTCTTTCTCTCTCCATCTCTCCCTCTCTCCATCTCTCTCTCTCTTTCTCTCTCTCCATCTCTCTCTCTCTCTCCATCTCTCTCTCTCTCTCCCCATCTCTCCCTCTGTCTCTCCATCTCTCTCTTTCTCTCTCTCCAAAAATAGTGGGAACGGGACAAGTAATGTTAAAAAGACAAGCCTTATGGCCTTGTGCCTTAACATGAGGAGCATTCGCAATAAAGTGGATTAATTAACCGCGCAAATAGATGTAAACAGGTATGATATAATCAGGATTACGGAGACATGGCTGCAGGGTGACCAGGGATGGGAACTGAACATCCAGGGGTATTCAGTATTTTGGAAGGACAGACAAAAAGGAAAAGGCAGTGGAGTTGCATTGCTGGTTAAAGAGGAAATTAACGCAATAGTGAGGAAAGATATTAGCTCCGACGATGTGGAACCTGTATGGGTAAAGCTGAGAAACACTAAGGGGCAAAAAATGTTAGTGGGGGTTGTATATAGACCCCCAAACCGCAGTGGTGATGTTGGGAATGGCATTAAACAGGAAATTGGAGATGCATGTAATAAAGGAACATCTGTAATTATGGGTGACTTTAATCTGCACATAGATTAGGCAAATCAAATTAGTAACAATACCGTAGAGGAGGAATTCCTGGAGTGTATATGGAATGTTTTTCTGGATCAATACGTTGATGAACCAACTAGAGAACAGGCCATCCTAGACTGGGTATTTTGTAATGAGAAAGGAATAATTGGCAATCTAGTTGTGCGAGGCCCCTTGGGGGTGAGCGACCATAATATGATAGAATTCTTCATCAAGGTGGAGAGTGACGTAGTTGATTCTGAGACTTGGGTCCTGAATCTTAATCAAGGAAACTACGATGGTATGAGACGCGAGTTGGCTACGATGGATTGGGAAACGTTACTTAAAGGGATGACAGTGGATAGGCAATGGCAAACATTCAAAGAGCGCATGGGTGAACTGCAACAATTGTTTATACCTGTCTGGCACAAAAGTAAAATAGGAAAGGTGGCCAAACCATGGCTTACAAGGGAAATTAGAGATAGTATTAGATGCAAGGAAGAGGCATACAAATTGGCCAGAAAAAACAACAGACCTGAGGATTGGGAGCAGTTTAGAATTCAGCAAAGGAGGACCAAGGGATTGATTAAGAAGGGAAAATAAAGTACGAGAGTAAGCTTGCAGGGAACATGGAAACTGACTGTAAAAGTTTCTATAGCTATGTGAAGCGAGAAAGATTGGTGAAGACAAATGTAGGTCCCTTACAGTCAGAAACAGGGGAATTAATAATGGGGAACAAAGAAATGGCTGACCAACTAAATACATACTTTGGTTCTGTCTTCACAAAGGAGGACACTAATAACATACCAGAAATGTTGGGGAACACAGGGTTTAGTGAGAGGGAGGAACTGAAAGAAATAAGTATTATTAGGGAAATGGTGTTGGGGAAATTGACGGGATTGAAGGCCGATAAATCCCCGGGGCCTGATAATCTACATCCCAGAGTACTTAAGGAAGTGGCCCTAGAAATGGTGGATGCATTGGTGGTCATCTTCCGAGATTCTATAGACTCTGGAGCAGTTCCTACAGATTGGAGGGTAGCTAATGTAACCCCACTATTTAAAAAGGGAGGCAGAGAGAAAACAGGGAATTATAGACCAGTCAGCCTGACGTCGGTAGTGGGGAAATCCTAGAGTCCATTATAAAAGATTTAATAGCTGAGCACGTGGAAAACAGTGGCAGAATTGGACAGAGTCAGCATGGATTTACAAAAGGGAAATCATGCTTGACAAATCTAGTGGAATTTTTCGAGGATGTAAATAGTAGAGTTGATGAGGGGGAGCCAGTGGATGTGGTTTATTTGGACTTTCAGAAGGCTTTCGACAAAGACCCACATAAGAGATTGGCATGTAAAATTAAAGCGCATGGGATTGGGGTTAGAGTATTGAGATGGATAGAAAACTGGTTGGCAGACAGGAAACAAAGAATAGGAATAAACGGGTCTTTTTCCGAATGACAGGCAGTGATTAGTGGGATACCACAGGAATCGGTGCTGGGACCCCAGTTATTCACAATATATATTCATGATTTAGATGAGTGAACTAAATGTAATGTCTACAAATTTGCAGATGACACAAAGCTGGGTGGGAGGGTGAGCTGTGAGGAGGATGCAGAGATGCTTCAGTGTGATTTGGACAAGCTGAGTGAGTGGGCAAATGCATGGCAGACGCAGTATAATGTGGATAAATGTGAGGTTATCCATTTTGGTAGCAAAAACAGCAGATTATTATCTGAATGGCTATAAATTGAGAGAGGGGAATGTGCAATGAGACCTGGGTGTCCTTGTACACCAGTCGCTGAAGGTAAGCATGCAGGTGCAGCAGGCGGTAAAGAAGGCAAATGGTATGTTGGCCTTCATAGCCAGAGGATTCGAGTACAGGAACAGGGATGTCTTGCTGCAATTATACAGGGCCTTGGTGGGACCACACCTGGAATATTGTGTGCAGTTTTGGTCTCCTTATCTGAGGAAGGATGTTCTTGCTATAGAGGGAGTGCAGCGAAGGTTTACCCGACTGATTCCTGGGATGGCGGGACTGACATATGAGGAGAGATTGAGTTGATTAGGATTATATTCACTGGAGTTCAGAAGAATGAGGGGGGATCTCATAGAAACCTATAAAATTCTAACAGGACTAGACAGGGTAGATGCAGGAAGGATGTTTCTGATGGTGGGGGTGAGTCCAGAACCAGGGGTCACAGTCTGAGGATATGGGGTAGACCATTTAGGACTGAGATGAGGAGAAATTTCTTCACCCGGAGAGGGGTGAGCCTGTGGAATTCGCTACCACAGAAAGTAGTTGAGAGCAAAACATTGTATGTTTTCAAGAAGGAGTTAGATGTAGCTCTTGGGGGCGAAAGGGATCAAAGGATATGGGGAGAAAGCAGGAGCAGGGCTATTGAGTTGGATGATCAGCCATGATCATAATGAATGGCGGAGCAGGCTCGAAGGGCCGAATGGCCTACTCCTGCTCCTAGTTTCTATGTTTCTGTCTCTCTCTCCCTCTCTCTCTGTCTCCCTCTCTCTCCATCACTCTTTCTCTCGCCGTCTCTCTCTCTCCATCCATCACTCTCTCTCCCCGTCTCTCTCTCTCTCTCTCCATCTCTCTAACTCTCTATCTCTCTCTCTCTCTCTCCGTCTCTTTCTCTTTTTCGCTCTCTCCATCTCTCTCCCCATCTCTCTCTCTATCTCTCCATCTCTCTCTCTCTCCATCTCTCTCTCTCCATCTCTCTCTCTCTCTCCATCTCTCTCTGCCTCTCTCTCTCTCCATCTCTCTCTCTCTCTCCCTCTCTCTCTCTCTCCATCTCTCTCTCTCCGTTTCTCTCTCTGCCTCTCTCTCTGCCTCTCTCTCTGCCTCTCTCCGTCTCTCTCTCCGTCTCTCTCTCTGTCTCTCTCTCTCTCTCTGTCTCTCTCTCCATCTCTCTCTCTGCCTCTCTCTCTGTCTTTCTCTCCATCTCTCTCTCTCTGTCTCTCTCTCTCTCTTTGTCTCTCTCTCTCTCTCTGTCTCTCTCCCCATCTCTCTCTCTGCCTCTCTTCTCTCCGTCTCTCTCTCCATCTCTCACTCTCTCTCTCTCCGTCTCTCTCTCTCTGTCTCTCTCTCCATCTCTCTGCCTCTCTCTCTCCAACTCTCTCTCCATCTTTTAAAACATGATCTCCCTACTTTTGTAATCTATGCCTCGATTGATAAAGGCAAGTGCCCTATATGCCTTTTTCACCACCCCACTAACATGCCCCTCCCTCCTAGCCCCTCGGCCCTGCCAGTTTATTCCCCTCGAGGGTCCAACACGGAATCACAGAAAATCACGGAATTTTTCAACAATTATCTTCAGGAGATGCTGAATGCAGTGTTGCTACTAATTTGTTCACACAAGCGCTCCCTGGTTTGACCATTTTTGGGGTATGAGCATTGCTGGCCGGGCCCCGCATTTTTATTGCCCATCCCTAATTGCCCCTTAAAAAGGTGGCGGTGAGCCACCATCTTGAGTCTCTGCAGCCCCTGTGGTGTAGGTACACCCACCGTGCTGTGAGGGAGGGAGTTCCCAGGATTTTGACCCGGCGACAGTGAAGGAACGGCCAATACATCCTTTAAAAAGTACCTGGATGAGCACTCGGCACGTCCTAACGTTCAAGGCTATGGGGCCGAGCGCTGGTCAATGGGATTAGGTAGGTAGGGTCAGGTGTTTCTCACGTGTTGGTGCAGACTAGATGGGCTGAAGGGCCTCTTCTGCACCTAGAGATTCTGTGATATGGACTTTGTATCCTCACCCATTGCCTGTATAACCTCCGGACTCTTGACTATTCCGACCCACACCCGGCTGCTCTCCCACATTCCGCCCTCCGTAACCTTCAGCCCGTCCGAAACTCCGCTGGCCCCCCACCATGCCCTAACTCGCACCGAGTCCCATTCCCCCACCCACTATCACCCCCACCCCTGTGCTCACCCACCTACACCGGGCTCCCGGCCCGGCAACACCTCGAATTTAAGATTCTCATCCTTGTTTTCAAATCCCTCCGTGGCTTCGCACACCCCCGCCCACCCCCCCCCCCCCCATCCCCCATCTCTGCAATCTCCTCCAGTCCCACCACCCTCTCAGATCTCTGCGCTCCACCAATTCACGCAACAGTACGAGTTAGGAGCAGGGGGCGGCCCCTCGCTTATCGAGAATCCATCCCGCTCCGCCATAAAAATATTCCGAGGCTCCGTTCCCACCGCCTTTCGAGGAAGAGAGTTCCAAAGACTCGCCGCCCTCTGAGAGAAAATATTTCTCCTCGTCTCTGTCCTAAATGGGCGACCCCCTTATTTTTAAACAGTGACCCGTCTCTGCCCCCCTCCCCGGTTCTAGATTCTCCCACAAGAGGAAACACCCTCTCCACATCCGCCCTGTCAAGACCCCCTCAGGATCTTATATGTTTCAATCGAGTCGCCTCTCACTCTCCTAAAACTCCAGCGGGTACAAGCCCGGCCTGTCGAACCTTCCCACATAAGACAGGCTGCCCATCCCTGGTCTGAGTCTGGTCAACCTTCTCTGAACGGCTTCCAATGCATTGACATCCTTCCTTAAATAAGGAGACCAGTGCTGTACACAGCGCTACAGATGTGGTCTCAACAGTGCCCTGCACAACTGAAGCATAACCTCCGGACTTTTGTGTTCAATTCCCCCTCGCAATAAGTGAACCTTCTCTGAACTGCTTCTACCTGCCTCTCGAGCACCCCCCGATTTTTAATCGCTCTGCCGTTGGCGGCCGTGCCTTCAGCTACCTGGGGCCCCCGAGCTCTGGAATTCCCTCCCTCAGCCTCACCGCCTCTCTCTCCGCCTTCAGAACGCTCCTTAAAACCTGCCTCTTTGTTCAAACTTAATACGGTTCAGAGTCCAATGTTCTTTTTTTTAAAACCCTGCTGTGTAAGTTCTTTGGCCTGTTTAACTCCTTGAAAGACGCTGCACACCTGCAAACTGTTGTTGGTCTAGTCAGCACCTTCAGAAGGGATCTGAACTTTTTTTTCTCCTTTCACGGGGATGTGGGCCTCTCTGGCCGGGCCCAGCATTTATTGCCCATCCCTAATTGTCCCCTGGAGAAGGTGGCGGTGGATGAGCCGCCTTCTTGAGCCGCTGCAGTCCCCTGTGGTGTAGGTACACCCACTGTGCTGTTAGGGAGGATTTTGACCCGGCGACAGTGAAGGAACGGCCGATATATTCCCAAGTCGGGACGGCGAGTGTGGCTCGGAGGGGAACTTCCGGGTGGTGGTGTTCCCCGTGCATCTGCTGCCCTCGTCCTTCTAGACGGTAGCGGTCGTGGGTTTGGAAGGTGCTGTCGAAGGAGCCTCGGCGAGTTGCTGCAGTGCATCTTGTAGATGGTACACACACTGCTGCCACTGTGCGTCGGTGGTGGAGGGAGGGAATGTTTTGTGGACGGGGTGCCGATCGAGCGGGGGCTGCTTTGTCCTGGACGGTGTCGAGCTTCTCGAGTGTTGTGGGAGCCGCACTCATCCAGGTAAGTGGGGGGAGTATCCCATCACACTCCTGACTTGTGCCTTGTAGATGGTGGACAGGCTTTGGGGAGTCAGGAGGTGAGTGACTCTCTGCAGGATTCCCAGCCTCTGACCTGCTCTTGTAGCCACAGTATTTATATGGCTGGTCCAGTTCAGTTTTTGGTCAATGGTAACCCCTAGGATGTTGATAGTGGGGGGTTTCAGCGATGGTAATGCCCATTGAACACCAAGGGGAGAATGTTAAGGGTTGGTTGCAGGTAATTGAAAAGCCGGAGCAAGGGTCCGTCTCTTGTCCTTGTCGGGGTTTTGAATTCACACTTTCTTGGGGGAAGTGTCACGGCAAAAGCACCACTTCACTTGCAGATGAATCAGAATGGATGAGTCTCCCCCCACCCCTGCGTGTGGGCATGTTTACCAGCGTCCCCTCCTCTAGCACGGTGTCAGTCTGTCATAGATAGATAGACAGATGGATAGACGGACGGACTGACAAGCAGATAGATGGATAGATAGATAGACAGATGGATAGATAGATAGATAGATGGATAGATAGATAGATAGATGGATGGATGTATAGATAGATGGATAGATAGGTAGACAGATGGATAGATAGATAGACAGATGGATAGACAGATGGATAGATAGATAGACAGATGGATAGATAGACAGATGGATAGATATATAGACACAGACAGATAGATAGACAGATAAATAGACTTATGGATAGATAGACAGATAGCTGGATAGATAGACAGACAGATAGATAAATGGATATAAAAACAAAAAGCTAAAAGCTACTGCGGATGCTGGAAA
Organism: Cetorhinus maximus; assembly: GCF_964194155.1. Lineage (NCBI taxonomy): Eukaryota > Metazoa > Chordata > Chondrichthyes > Lamniformes > Cetorhinidae > Cetorhinus > Cetorhinus maximus. Next base: position 7,581 of record NW_027600308.1, on the reverse strand, counting down.
TCCAAAACAAAAACAGAATTACCTGGAAAAACTCAGCAGGTCTGGCAGCATCGGTGGAGAAGAAATCAGTTAACGTTTCGAGTCTTCATGACCCTTCGGCAGAACTGAGTATAGTCAGGAGAAAGGTGAAATATAAGCTGGTCTAAGGTGGGAGGGGCAGGGGGGAGAGAAGTTGAGGGTGGGATGATTGTGGAGATAAGCAAGCAGTGATAGGAGCAGATAATCGAAAGATGTCACCACCGTCAACACCTCTTTGATCCTTTTGTCTGTGACATCTTTTGATTATCTGCTCCTATCACTGCTTGCTTATCCCCACAATCATCCCACCCTCAACTTCTCTCTCCCCCCGCCCCCCCCCCCCCCACCTTAGACCAGCTTATATTTCACCGCTCTCCTAACTATACTTCAGTTCTGCCGAAGGGTCATAAAGACTCGGAACGTTAACTGATATCTTCTCCACCGATGCTGCCAGACCTGCTGAGTTTTTCCAGGTAATTCTGTTTTTGTTTTAGATAAATGGATAGGTAGGCAGATAGATACATAGGTAGACAGACAGATACGTAGATAGATTGACAGACAGAAAGACAGCTAGATAGATAGAAAGACAGTTAGACAGACAGGCAGACAGACAGATAAACAGACGGACCAATGGATAGATAGACGGATAGACAAATAGATATTTAGATAGACATATAAACAGGCAGTTAGATAGATCGACAGATGGGAAGGCAGGTAGGCAGGCAGACAAATAGACAGTTAGATCGATTGATGGATATGTTATGACGTGGCAGATGATGTATGCCAGGTGGATCAAATCCAGGAGAAAAACTTGATCATGCTATCACGGCGGTTTTGCAATTCATATTTATTTCGAGATGCGTTTCCTGAATTCAGAAGTACTAAATCCACCAAGACTTCAGAGACTTTTTTTTAACAACTAAGTTAAACATTTATTAACAAAAGAGTAGATTTCAAGCACATCCATAGGTTTACAAATTATTACCATAATAACTCCACATTAATCCGGCTTCCAGTTACACTCCTGTTAAGGCAATGGCAACAAAAAAATAGATTTTAAACAGATCCAGTAAAGTTAACACAATACCCTGGACAGTAAAATTCAAAGTGGCTTTTCCCGGCTTCAGTTTCTGTAGACAGCAGCCTTAATACACAAATACTGGAGGCTCCTCGTACCCCTGTTAGATCTTACAATGCCTTTTGACACACAGCCTTACTCTCCTTTATATATGTTTCTCCCTTTTAATGTGTGAATTCCATTGTCCATATGTCTTTGGAGCTTCCTCATGATCTTAATCTTTTCATTTTGTTGCTATATTGTCAATAACCCTTGGGAAAAATGACCACCATTCCTTAACTTGCTTGTCTGGCTGCTCGTAAACAGACGGAGATCCCTCTGAAACCAAATTGCTCTTCATCTATCTACAACATGCGAATTGCCTTTACACCTCACATGCTAAGACCCCAACCATGTTAACTCATTAGCATATTACAGACGCTTCTACACCTTACTTCTTTTGATAACTTCAACCTGTAGCCTGCTTGGCTGCAGAACATAATTAAATCACACACACACACACACACAAAAGCATAACTCCCATAAACCTACTTTGCAATGAACCAGAAAAATATTATGAAAATTATTATACCTTCATGATAGATAGATAGATAGATAGATAGATAGATAGATAGATAGATAGATAGATAGATAGATAGATAGATAGATAGATAGATAGACAGATAGACAGACAGACAGACAGACAGACAGACAGACAGACAGACAGACAGACAGATAGATAGATAGATAGATAGGTAAGACAGACAGATGGATAGATAGATAGACGGACAGACAGTTAGAAAGATGGATAGATAAATAGATAGGCAGACAAACAGATAGACAGATGGATAGATAGATAAACAGACGGACAGACAGGTGGATAGATAAATAGATAGACAGACAGATACCGATAGATGGATAGATAAATAGACAGATAGACGGATAGATAGATAGACAGATAGATGGATAGACAGACAGATAGATAGACAGACAGACAGGTGGATAGATAAATAGATAGACAGACAGATACTGATAGATGGATAGATAAATGGACAGATAGATAGATAGACAGACAGATAGACGGATAGACAGACAGACAGATAGATAGATAAACAGATGGACAGACAGGTGGATAGATAAATAGACAGACGGATAGATAGATGGATAGACAGAGAGACAGACAGATAGACAGACGGATAGACAGACAAACAGACAGACAGATAGAAAATTGGTTCATTGCAAAATTGCCGTGGTGACCTGTGCCAAATGGTGACCATGATACAAATATAAGAAGGGATGATAATTAATAACACGATAACAGCCCATCATTAAAATGAAATTTAAAATATAACAGGCTTGCACAGCTTGAATCGTTCCGGCGCACAGGGGATTACCAGGCCCTGCGAAATGTGGCTCTCCTTCATCGACAGGTTCGCGATGAAAGCTTCGCTCCGCCCCTGCATGTTGTGCTAAAGTCCAGAGGTCACAGAGGCTGTTCAGCTGGAGCCCATTCCATCCTCATTCGCCACCGTGGGCTGTTTATGGCTCTCGTAAAGCAGGGGATGGGCCTGCCTCGTTAATCTATTCGCTCCCTGCCTCGCTCCCCTGAATCTCCATCGTGCGTTCGGTCGCGCCGGGGTGGGGGAGGGGAGGCGGGTCCCACAGTTTTGCAGCGAGGCCCAGACGCATCTCCTTCGGCTGGTAGGGGGTTGGGGGTGGGGGGGGGTCCGCGTCTTCAGCTGCCTGACCGGTGTCAGGGTCGCTCTGCTACGCGTCACCCGGGGGTCCGTTTCGGCGCCGGCCTCCGAACGCCTTTCGAGCTCGCTGTTTTCCAAAGGCCCAGGATTCGTCGCCCGTCCCCTCGTCGCCCCTTGAATTGAGCGGCTCGTTTTTCAGAAGGTGCAGCGGTTGAAAGGGAAAGCGCGGACGTGGATGTACCAAGGGGACCCGGGTGCCCTTGTGCGCGCCGCAGTCGCTGAAAGCAAGCGTCGCGAGCAGTTCAGGAGGCCCAATCGGCGCCTCAGCCTTCGCTGTGGAGAGGACCTGAGCACAGGAGCAAGGACGTCTTGCCGCAGCTGTACAGGGCCTTGGTGAGACCGCACCTGGAACATCGTGGTGCAGTTTTGGTCTCCTTAATTGAGGAAGGATGTACTTGCTATAGAGGGGGCGCAGCGAAGGTTCACCAGCCTGGTTCCCTGGGTTGGCGGGATTGCCGTATGAGGAGAGCCTGGGCCGACTAGCCCTGTATTCGCTGGAGTTCAGAAGAATGAGAGGGGGGTCGGTGGGATCTCATAGAAACCTATAAAATCCTGACAGGGATGGACAGACCGGAGGCAGGGACGATGTTTCCTCTGGCTGGGATGGTTGGGTGTAGAACAAGGGGTCACAGTCTCAGGATACGGGGGGTAGGCCATTCAGGACTGAGGATGAGGAGGAGAAACGTCTTCACTCAGAAGGTGGTGAACCTGTGGAATTCTCTACCTCAGAGGGCCGGTGGAGGCCAAGTCACTGAATTATATTTAAGAGGGAAATAGATAAGACTTCTGGACTCTAAAAAGGGTCAAGGGGTGTGGGGAGAGAGCGCGGTGGGGTGGGGGGGAGACACGGCGTTGAGATAGAGGGTCAGCTGCCATCGTAGCGGGCTCGAGGGGCCGGGTGGCCTGCCCTTGCTTTCCTTGTTTCTGTCGTTCCACACGTAGGCCAGGCCAGGCCAGGCCGGGTTAAGGGTGGCAGATTTCCTCCCTGCCAGGGCATCGGTAGCATAGGCAGCCACCGGAGCAATAACCCACTTGCGCACAGCACGATCCCACAAGAACCTGACATGACGATGGCCAGATCGTCCTGTTTTTTTTTTCTCGTGTGGAGGGTAGGAATATTGGATCCAAGGGGGGAGTTGGAGTTTGAGAGGGTGGGGTGGGGAAACTCCACCCCCTCCCCTCCCCCCTCTCCTCGGCATCCTTCCAACGGGCAGCCGCGGGATCTGCTACAACGGTGCACATGCACCCACCTCTCGCCTGTTTCGGCCGAATCAAAATAAGTGACAGCCATTCGCTGACTCGTTCCTCAGGGCAGTGCCTTGACCAATCAGGGTCAAGCTGCCTGGTTTAAATTTCAAACGCTGTTTGGCAGTTCATTGTCGGCCACCATCACTGGTGCATTCCCCGTGGCAACGCCTCTGCCAATCGGAGTCCGCCTTAACCAACCCACCAGCGCTCTCTTCACGTACGGTACAAATTGTTGTTTCCACCCTCGATTGGTATTCTGGCCATCAGGAGTGTCCTGATGAGTGCAAGATGAAAAGCTTCCACGCGTCTCTTTTCTCAGCGACACTCAAGTTCTGTACGATTAACCCGTTAATAATTCCCCCCAAGCACCCCCCCACGCCCCCCCCCCCCCTCCCCAGACAACAGAAATCTCCGGCCACCAACCTCGCCACACCCCCACACTACACCACCACCACCCCCCCCCGCCGCCCCACCAGCGCAGGAACACTTGTAACCCCTAAATGTACAACCTGGTGGTGTGGGGGAGGGGGGGAGGGGGCCAGCATTGGGGGTCACACCCCAGCTCTGAGAGGTTAAAATGCAGACCCGCTGGAAACAAGTTTGGGAAACGCGGTCTTAACATTGTTAGAAGGTGCTTGGCAAATACGAATTGTTGCTTTGAGGAATTATCTCAACTCCCACCACTGCCCCCACACCCCACCCCCAACGCCAATGGAAAGGGGAGACCCCTCTACCCTTGTCCCCAAAGATTTATTTTTTATTCTTTCACGGGACGTGGGCATCTCTGGCCGGGCCCAGCATTTATTGCCCGTCCCTAATTGCCCCCTTGAGAAGGTGGTGGCGGGTGAGCCGCCATCTTGAGCCGCTGCAGTCCCCTGTGGTGTAGGCGCACCCACCGTGCTGTTAGGGAGGGAGTTTCCCCAGGATTTTGACCCGGCGACAGTGAAGGAACGGCCGATATATTCCCAAGTCGGGATGGCGAGTGTGGCTCGGAAGGGGAACTTCCAGGTGGTGGTGTTCCCCGTGCGTCTGCTGCCCTCGTCCTTCTAGACGGTAGCGGCCGTGGGTTTGGAAGGTGCTGTCGAAGGAGCCTCGGCGAGTTGCTGCAGTGCATCTTGTAGATGGTACACACACTGCTGCTGCCACTGTGCGTCGGTGGTGGAGGGAGTGAATGTTGGTGGACGGGGTGCCGATCGAGCGGGGGCTGCTTTGTCCTGGACGGTGTCGAGCCTCTCGAGTGTCGTGGGAGCCGCACTCATCCAGGGAAGTGGAGGGGGGAGTGTCCCATCACACTCCTGACTTGTGCCTTGTCGATGGTGGACAGGCTTTGCGGGGGGAGTCAGGAGGTGAGTGACTCTCCGCAGGATTCCCAGCCCTCTCTGACCCGCTCTTGTAGCCACAGTGTTTACATGGCTGGTCCGGTTCAGTTTCTGGTCAACGGTCACCCCCCAGGATGTTGATAGTGGGGGTGAGGAGGGGGTATTCACTGCAGCTAGTCCTAGCCTCTGATTGGCGTTCCCTTTTGTGTGTTCCTACTGCAGCTAATCATAGCCTTTCCCCCCTCCCCCCATTTCTCACCCCCCCACCCTCCTCTCTCTCTCTCTCTCTCTCCTCTCTCTCTCTCTCCTTCCAGGATTTGATCCTGTGCCTGTTGACTCCGGCTGCCTTCCGATACTCCATCCCCGACATTTTCCATCACCCATGGCTGCTCGCCTTCATGACAGAGTTGCCGGCCAACATCCTGAGCAGGATGGAGATCCTATACTTCTACCACGGGAACCAGAAGTCCAGGATGCACCTCATGCGAAGCCGGAAGCCCAGTCTCCACAACCCGATGAAGCAAATCAACTTGTAAAGCCGTCGCTCACTCTCTTTCTCTCTCTCTCTCTCTCTCTCTCTCTCGCCTCGTCGAGGGACAGAGATGGAGGGGAGGGGGTTGGCGCTGGCGTCGAGGGGCTTGGCGGGCGAGAGGGGTTGCCGGGGTGGGGGACTCCCGAATTCGAGGGAGGCGAGAGGCTTGCCGGCGGGCACATGACCTCTCTGTGGGTGACAGGCAAGGGCTACAGGAGCCCCCCTGCCTCTCCCCCTCCGCACGCGCCTCTCCACCCCCCCACGCCACCCCACCCACCCACCCACCCACAGCGATGTCCTGGCTTAATGCGAGTGGACACTGTGCCTCCCCCTCCTCCCTTCCTCTTCCCCTCCCCCTCCTCCCTTCCTCTTCCCCTCCCCCTCCTCCCTTCCTCTTCCCCTCCCCCTCCTCCCTTCCTCTTCCCCTCCCCCTCCTCCCTTCCTCTTCCCCTCCCCCTCCTCCCTTCCTCTTCCCCTCCCCCTCCTCCCTTCCTCTTCCCCTCCCCTCCTCCCTTCCTCTTCCCCTCCCCCTCCTCCCTTCCTCTTCCCCTCCCCCTCCTCCCTTCCTCTTCCCCTCCCCCTCCTCCCTTCCTCTTCCCCTCCCCCTCCTCCCTTCCTCTTCCCCTCCCCCTCCTCCCTTCCTCTTCCCCTCCCCCTCCTCCCTTCCTCTTCCCCTCCCCCTCCTCCCTTCCTCTTCCCCTCCCCCTCCTCCCTTCCTCTTCCCCTCCCCCTCCTCCCTTCCTCTTCCCTCTCCCTCCTCCCTTCCTCTTCCCCTCCCCCTCCTCCCTTCCTCTTCCCTCCTCCCCTCCCCCTTCTCTTCCCCATCCTCCCCCTCCCGCCTTCCTCCCCCTCTTCCCTTCCTCCCCCCTTCCCTTCCTCCCCCTCCTCTCTTCCTCCCCCTCCTCCCCTCCCCCTTCCCTTCACCCCCTCCTCCCTTCCTCCCCCTCCTGCCTTCCAATCGCTTACCCCTTCCCCTCCACTTCCTCCCCCCCCAGACTCTCCACCCTCCCTTTGCCTCTGTCCTCCAGCATATCCTCAGCCCCTCCTCTACTCTCCCCCTTCCTCCCTTCTCCCACACCTCTTGCCCCTTTCTTTCCTCCCTCCCGCTCTTCCCTTCCACACTCCCCTCCTCTTCTGGTTTCCCTCACCCTCCTGCCTTCCAATCGCTTGCCCCTTCCCCTCCACTTCCTCCCCCCCAGACTCTCCTCCCTCCCTTTGCCTCTGTCAGCACATCCTCAGCCCCTCCTCTCCTCACTTCTCTACTCTCCCCCTCTCTCTTTTCCCCTACCTCCCTTCTCCCCATATCTTCCCCCTTCCCTTCCACTTTCTCCCCTCCCTCTCCTCCTCTTCCCTCCTCTTTCCCCCTCTACCGTCCCCTCCCCCTCCATCCTCCCCTCACTTTCCCCTAACCCTTCCCCTCTACCCTCCCTCCCTTTCCCCTCTACCCTCTCTCCCTTTCCCTCTAAAGTCCCCTCCCCCTCCACCCTCCCCTCCGCTCTCTTTCCCCCAATCCTTCCCCTCTACCCTCCCTCCCTTTCCCCTCTACCAGCCCCTCCCCCTCCCCTCTACCAGCCCCTCCCCCTCCGCTCTCTTTCCTCCAACCCTTCCCCTCTACCCTCCCTCCCTTTCCCTCTAAAGTCCCCTCCCCCC
>NW_027600307.1:0-16089 GCF_964194155.1 Cetorhinus maximus | reverse complement strand
AGAGGGTCAGTACTGAGGGAGTGCTGCACTGTCGGAGGGTCAGTACTGAGGGAGCGCTCCATTGTCAGAGGGTCAGTACTGAGGGAGTGCAGAACTGTCGGAGGGTCAGTACAGAGGGAGTGCTGAACGGTTGGCGGGTCAGTACTGAAGGAGTGCAGCACTGTCAGAGGGTCAGTACTGAGGGAACGCAGAACTGTCGGAGGGGCAGTACTGAGGGAGCGCTGCACTGTCAGAGGGTCAGTACAGACGGAGTGCTGAACTGTCGGAGGGTCAGTACTGAGGGAGTGCTGAACTGTCAGAAGGTCAGTACTGAGTGACCGCCGCACTGTTGGAGGGTCAGTACTGAGGGAGTGCAAAACTGTCGGAGGGTCAGTACTGAGCAACTGCTGCACTGTCGGAGGGTCGGTTTTTAGGGAGTGCAGAAGTGTCGGAGGGTCAGTACTGAGGGAGTGCAGCACTGTCAGAGGGTCAGTACTGAGGGAGTGCAGCACTGTTCGAGGCTCAGTACTGAGGGAGTGCAGCACTGTCAGAGGGTCAGCACTGAGGGAGTGCCGCACTGTCAGAGAGTCAGTACTGAGGGAGTGCTGCACTGTCGGACGGTCAGTACTGAGGGAGTGCCGCACTGTCTGAGGGTCAGTACTGAGGGAGTGCCACACTGTTGGAGGGTCAGTACTGAGGTAGTGCTGCACTGTGGGAGGGTCAGTACTGAGGGAGTGCTGCAGTGTCAGAGGGTCAGTACTGAGGGAGTGCTGCACTGTCAGAGGGTCAGTACTGAGGGAGTGCTGCACTGTCGGAGGGTCAGTACTGAGGGAGTGCTGCACTGTCGGAGGGTCAGTACTGAGGGAGTGCTGCACTGTCGGAGGGTCAGTACTGAGGGAGTGCTGCACTGTCAGAGGGTCAGTACTGAGGGAACGCAGAACTGTCGGAGGGGCAGTACTGAGGGAGTGCAGCCCTGTCAGAGGGTCAGTCCTGAGGGGGTGCTGCACTGTCTGAGGGTCAGTACTGAGAGAGTGCTGCACTGTCCAAGGGTCAGTACTGATCAAGTGCTGCGCTGTCGGAGGATCGGTACTGAGGGACTGCTGCACTTTCAGAGGGGAAGTACTGAGGCAGTGCTGCACTGTCGGAGAGGCAGTACTGAGAGAGTGCAGCACTGTCAGAGGATCAGACTTGAGGGGGTGCTGAATGGTCAGAGGTTCAGTACTGAGGGAGTGCAGCACTGTCGGAGGGGCAGTACTGAGGGGGTGCAGCACTGTGGGAGGGTTGGTACTGAGGGAGTGCTGCACTGTCGGAGTGTCAGTGCTGAGGGAGCGCTGCACTGTCGGAGGGTCGGTACTGAGGGAGTGGCTGCACTGTCGGAGGGTCGGTACTGAGGGAGTGCTGCACTGTCGGAGGGTCGGTACCTGAGGCGGGGGTACTGAGGGAGGGAGTGCTGCAATGTCAGATTGTCAGTACTGAGGGAGTGCTGCACTGTCAGAGGGTCAGTACTGAGGGAGTGCTGCACTGTCAGAGGGTCATTACTGAGGGAGTGCTGCACTGTAGGAGGGTCAGTACTGAGGGAGTGCAGTACTGTCAGAGGCTCAGTACTGAGGGAGCGCAGAAATGTCGGAGGGTCAGTACTGAGGGTGTGCTGAAGTGTCGGAGGGTCAGTAATGAAGGAGTGCAGCACTCTCCGAGGGCCAGTACTGAGGGATTGCTGAACTGTCGGAGGTCAGTACTGAGGGAGTGCTGCACTGTCGAAGGGTCGGTACTGAGGAGAGCTGCACTGTCGGAGGGTCAGTACTGAGGGAGCGCTCCATTGTCAGAGGGACAGTACTGAGGGAGTGCAGCACTGTCAGAGGGTCAGTACTGAAGGAGTGCAGCCCTATCAGATGGTCAGTTCTGAGGGAGTGCTGCACTGTCATGAGGGTCAGTACTGAGGAGTGCTGAACTGTCGGAGGGTCAGTATTGAGGGAGTGCTGAACTGTCGGAGGGTCTGTACTGAAGGGAGTGCAGCACTGTCAGAAGGGTCAGTACTGAGTCAGCGCCGCACTGTCGGAGGGTCAGGACTGAGGGAGTGCTGAACTGTCGGAGGGTCAGTACTGAGGGAGTGCAGAACTGCCTGAGGGTCAGTACTGAGGATGCGCTGCACTGTCAGAGGGTCAGTACTGAGGGAGTGCAGCACTGTCAGAGGGTCAGTACAGACGGAGTGCTGCACTGTCGGAGGGTCAGTACTGAGGGACTGCTGCACTGTCGGAGGGTCGGTTTTGAGGGAGTTCGGAACTGTCGGAGGGTTAGTACTGAGGGTGCTGAACTGTTGGAGGGTCAGTACTGAGGGAGTGCTACACTCTAGGATGGTCAGTAATGACGGAGTGCTGCACTGTCAGAGGGTCAGTACTGAGAGAGTGCTGCACTGTCAGAGGTTCAGTACTGAGGGAGTGCTGCATTGTCAGACGGTCAGTACTGAGGGAGCGCTCCATTGTCAGAGGGTCAGTACTGTGGGAGTGCAGCACTGTCAGAGGGTCAGTAATGAGGGAGCGCTGCACTGTCAGAGGGTCAGTACTGAGGGAGTGCAGCACTGTCAGAAGGTCAGTACTGAGTGACCGCCGCACTGTTGGAGGGTCAGTACTGAGGGAGTGCAACACTGTCCCAGGGTCAGTACTGAGAGACTGCTGCACTGTCGGAGGGTCGGTTTTGAGGGAGTGCAGAAGTGTCGGAGGGTCAGTATTCAGGGAGTGCTGAACTGTCGGAGGGTCAGTACTGAGGGACTGCTGCACTGTCGGAGGGTCGGTTTTGAGGGAGTTCAGAACTGTCGGAGGGTCAGTACTGAGGGTGCTGAACTGTTGGAGGGTCAGGACTGAGGGAGTGCAGCACAGTCAGAGGGCCAGTACTGAGGGAGTGCTGCACTGTCGAAGGGTCAGTACTGATGGTGCGCTGCACTGTCAGAGGGTCAGTACTGAAGGAGTGCTGAACTGTTGGAGGGTCAGTACTGAGGGAGTGCTGAACTGTCAGAGGGTCAGTACTGAAGTAGTGCTGAATTGTTGGAGGGTCAGAACTGAGGGAGTGCAGCACAGTCAGAGGGCCAGTGCTGAGGGAGTGCTGCACTGTCAGAGGGTCAATGCTGAGGGAGCGCTGCACTGTCAGAGGGTCAGTACTGAGGGACTGCTGCACTGTCGGATGGTCGGTTTTGAGGGAGTGCAGAACTCTCGGAGGGTCAGTACTGAGGGAGTGCTGCACTGTCAGAGGGTCAGTACTGAGGGAGTGCTGAACTGTCGGAGGGTCAGTACTGAGGGAGTGCTGCACTGTCGGAGGGTCAGTACTGAGGGAGTGCTGCACTGTCAGAGGGTCAGTACTGAGGGAACGCAGAACTGTCGGAGGGGCAGTACTGAGGGAGCACTGCACTGTCAGAGGGTCAGTACAGACGGAGTGCTGAACTGTCGGAGGGTCAGTACTGAGGGAATGCAACACTGTCGGAGGGTCAGTACTGAGGAACTGCTGCACTGTCGGAGGGTCGGTTTTGAGGGAGTGCAGAAGTGTCGGAGGGTCAGTACTGAGGGAGTGCAGCACTGTCAGAGGGTCAGTACTGAGGGACTGCTGCACTGTCGGAGGGTCGGTTTTGAGGGAGTTCAGAACTGTCGGAGGGTCGGTACTGAGGGTGCTGAACTGTTGGAGGGTCAGCACTGAGGGAGTGCTGCACTGTCGGAGGGTCAGCACTGAGGGAGTGCTGCACTGTCCAAGGGTCAGTACTGAGGGAGTGCTGCACTGTTGGAGGGGCACTGCTGAGGGAGTGCTGCACTGTCGGAGGGTCAGTACTGAGGGAGTGCTGCACTGTCGGAGGGTCAGTACTGAGGGAGTGCTGCACTGTCAGAGGGTCAGTACTGAGGGAGTGCTGCACTGTCGGAGGGTCAGTACTGAGGGAGCGCTCCATTGTCAGAGGGTCAGTACTGAGGGAGTGCAGAACTGTCGGAGGGTCAGTACAGAGGGAGTGCTGAACGGTTGGCGGGTCAGTACTGAAGGAGTGCAGCACTGTCAGAGGGTCAGTACTGAGGGAACGCAGAACTGTCGGAGGGGCAGTACTGAGGGAGCGCTGCACTGTCAGAGGGTCAGTACAGACGGAGTGCTGAACTGTCGGAGGGTCAGTACTGAGGGAGTGCTGAACTGTCAGAAGGTCAGTACTGAGTGACCGCCGCACTGTTGGAGGGTCAGTACTGAGGGAGTGCAAAACTGTCGGAGGGTCAGTACTGAGCAACTGCTGCACTGTCGGAGGGTCGGTTTTTAGGGAGTGCAGAAGTGTCGGAGGGTCAGTACTGAGGGAGTGCAGCACTGTCAGAGGGTCAGTACTGAGGGAGTGCAGCACTGTTCGAGGCTCAGTACTGAGGGAGTGCAGCACTGTCAGAGGGTCAGCACTGAGGGAGTGCCGCACTGTCAGAGAGTCAGTACTGAGGGAGTGCTGCACTGTCGGACGGTCAGTACTGAGGGAGTGCCGCACTGTCTGAGGGTCAGTACTGAGGGAGTGCCACACTGTTGGAGGGTCAGTACTGAGGTAGTGCTGCACTGTGGGAGGGTCAGTACTGAGGGAGTGCTGCAGTGTCAGAGGGTCAGTACTGAGGGAGTGCTGCACTGTCAGAGGGTCAGTACTGAGGGAGTGCTGCACTGTCGGAGGGTCAGTACTGAGGGAGTGCTGCACTGTCGGAGGGTCAGTACTGAGGGAGTGCTGCACTGTCGGAGGGTCAGTACTGAGGGAGTGCTGCACTGTCAGAGGGTCAGTACTGAGGGAACGCAGAACTGTCGGAGGGGCAGTACTGAGGGAGCACTGCACTGTCAGAGGGTCAGTACAGACGGAGTGCTGAACTGTCGGAGGGTCAGTACTGAGGGAATGCAACACTGTCGGAGGGTCAGTACTGAGGAACTGCTGCACTGTCGGAGGGTCGGTTTTGAGGGAGTGCAGAAGTGTCGGAGGGTCAGTACTGAGGGAGTGCAGCACTGTCAGAGGGTCAGTACTGAGGGACTGCTGCACTGTCGGAGGGTCGGTTTTGAGGGAGTTCAGAACTGTCGGAGGGTCAGTACTGAGGGTGCTGAACTGTTGGAGGGTCAGCACTGAGGGAGTGCTGCACTGTCGGAGGGTCAGCACTGAGGGAGTGCTGCACTGTCCAAGGGTCAGTACTGAGGGAGTGCTGCACTGTTGGAGGGGCACTGCTGAGGGAGTGCTGCACTGTCGGAGGGTCAGTACTGAGGGAGTGCTGCACTGTCGGAGGGTCAGTACTGAGGGAGTGCTGCACTGTCAGAGGGTCAGTACTGAGGGAGTGCTGCACTGTCGGAGGGTCAGTACTGAGGGAGCGCTCCATTGTCAGAGGGTCAGTACTGAGGGAGTGCAGAACTGTCGGAGGGTCAGTACAGAGGGAGTGCTGAACGGTTGGCGGGTCAGTACTGAAGGAGTGCAGCACTGTCAGAGGGTCAGTACTGAGGGAACGCAGAACTGTCGGAGGGGCAGTACTGAGGGAGCGCTGCACTGTCAGAGGGTCAGTACAGACGGAGTGCTGAACTGTCGGAGGGTCAGTACTGAGGGAGTGCTGAACTGTCAGAAGGTCAGTACTGAGTGACCGCCGCACTGTTGGAGGGTCAGTACTGAGGGAGTGCAAAACTGTCGGAGGGTCAGTACTGAGCAACTGCTGCACTGTCGGAGGGTCGGTTTTTAGGGAGTGCAGAAGTGTCGGAGGGTCAGTACTGAGGGAGTGCAGCACTGTCAGAGGGTCAGTACTGAGGGAGTGCAGCACTGTCAGATGGTCAGTACCGAGTGAGCGCCGCACTGTCAGAGGGTCAGTACTGAGGGACTGCTGCACTGTCGGAGGGTCGGTTTTGAGGTAGTGCAGAACTGTTGGAGGGTCAGTACTGAGGGAGTGCAGAATTGTTGGATGGTCAGTACTGAGGGAGTGCTGCACTGTCAGAGGGTCACTACTGAGGGACTGCTGAACTGTTGGAGGGTCAGTACTGAGGGAGTGCAGCCCTGTCAGAGGGTCAGTCCTGAGGGGGTGCTGCACTGTCTGAGGGTCAGTACTGAGAGAGTGCTGCACTGTCCAAGGGTCAGTACTGATCAAGTGCTGCGCTGTCGGAGGGTCGGTACTGAGGGACTGCTGCACTTTCAGAGGGGAAGTACTGAGGCAGTGCTGCACTGTCGGAGAGGCAGTACTGAGAGAGTGCAGCACTGTCAGAGGATCAGACTTGAGGGGGTGCTGAATGGTCAGAGGTTCAGTACTGAGGGAGTGCAGCACTGTCGGAGGGGCAGTACTGAGGGGGTGCAGCACTGTGGGAGGGTTGGTACTGAGGGAGTGCTGCACTGTCGGAGTGTCAGTGCTGAGGGAGCGCTGCACTGTCGGAGGGTCGGTACTGAGGGAGTGCTGCACTGTCGGAGGGTCGGTACTGAGGGAGTGCTGCACTGTCGGAGGGTCGGTACTGAGGGAGTGCTGCAATGTCAGATTGTCAGTACTGAGGGAGTGCTGCACTGTCAGAGGGTCAGTACTGAGGGAGTGCTGCACTGTCAGAGGGTCATTACTGAGGGAGTGCTGCACTGTAGGAGGGTCAGTACTGAGGGAGTGCAGTACTGTCAGAGGCTCAGTACTGAGGGAGCGCAGAAATGTCGGAGGGTCAGTACTGAGGGTGTGCTGAAGTGTCGGAGGGTCAGTAATGAAGGAGTGCAGCACTCTCCGAGGGCCAGTACTGAGGGATTGCTGAACTGTCGGAGGGTCAGTACTGAGGGAGTGCTGCACTGTCGAAGGGTCGGTACTGAGGGAGTGCTGCACTGTCGGAGGGTCAGTACTGAGGGAGCGCTCCATTGTCAGAGGGACAGTACTGAGGGAGTGCAGCACTGTCAGAGGGTCAGTACTGAAGGAGTGCAGCCCTATCAGATGGTCAGTTCTGAGGGAGTGCTGCACTGTCAGAGGGTCAGTACTGAGGGAGTGCTGAACTGTCGGAGGGTCAGTATTGAGGGAGTGCTGAACTGTCGGAGGGTCTGTACTGAGGGAGTGCAGCACTGTCAGAAGGTCAGTACTGAGTCAGCGCCGCACTGTCGGAGGGTCAGGACTGAGGGAGTGCTGAACTGTCGGAGGGTCAGTACTGAGGGAGTGCAGAACTGCCTGAGGGTCAGTACTGAGGATGCGCTGCACTGTCAGAGGGTCAGTACTGAGGGAGTGCAGCACTGTCAGAGGGTCAGTACAGACGGAGTGCTGCACTGTCGGAGGGTCAGTACTGAGGGACTGCTGCACTGTCGGAGGGTCGGTTTTGAGGGAGTTCGGAACTGTCGGAGGGTTAGTACTGAGGGTGCTGAACTGTTGGAGGGTCAGTACTGAGGGAGTGCTACACTCTAGGAGGGTCAGTAATGACGGAGTGCTGCACTGTCAGAGGGTCAGTACTGAGAGAGTGCTGCACTGTCAGAGGTTCAGTACTGAGGGAGTGCTGCACTGTCGGAGGGTCGGTACTGAGGGAGTGCTGCACTGTCGGAGGGTCAGTACTGAGGGAGTGCTACACTGTCGGAGTGTCGGTACTGAGGGTGTGCTGCATTGTCAGACGGTCAGTACTGAGGGAGCGCTCCATTGTCAGAGGGTCAGTACTGTGGGAGTGCAGCACTGTCAGAGGGTCAGTAATGAGGGAGCGCTGCACTGTCAGAGGGTCAGTACTGAGGGAGTGCAGCACTGTCAGAAGGTCAGTACTGAGTGACCGCCGCACTGTTGGAGGGTCAGTACTGAGGGAGTGCAACACTGTCCCAGGGTCAGTACTGAGAGACTGCTGCACTGTCGGAGGGTCGGTTTTGAGGGAGTGCAGAAGTGTCGGAGGGTCAGTATTCAGGGAGTGCTGAACTGTCGGAGGGTCAGTACTGAGGGACTGCTGCACTGTCGGAGGGTCGGTTTTGAGGGAGTTCAGAACTGTCGGAGGGTCAGTACTGAGGGTGCTGAACTGTTGGAGGGTCAGGACTGAGGGAGTGCAGCACAGTCAGAGGGCCAGTACTGAGGGAGTGCTGCACTGTCGAAGGGTCAGTACTGATGGTGCGCTGCACTGTCAGAGGGTCAGTACTGAAGGAGTGCTGAACTGTTGGAGGGTCAGTACTGAGGGAGTGCTGAACTGTCAGAGGGTCAGTACTGAAGTAGTGCTGAATTGTTGGAGGGTCAGAACTGAGGGAGTGCAGCACAGTCAGAGGGCCAGTGCTGAGGGAGTGCTGCACTGTCAGAGGGTCAATGCTGAGGGAGCGCTGCACTGTCAGAGGGTCAGTACTGAGGGACTGCTGCACTGTCGGATGGTCGGTTTTGAGGGAGTGCAGAACTCTCGGAGGGTCAGTACTGAGGGAGTGCTGCACTGTCAGAGGGTCAGTACTGAGGGAGTGCTGAACTGTCGGAGGGTCAGTACTGAGGGAGTGCTGCACTGTCGGAGGGTCAGTACTGAGGGAGTGCTGCACTGTCAGAGGGTCAGTACTGAGGGAACGCAGAACTGTCGGAGGGGCAGTACTGAGGGAGCACTGCACTGTCAGAGGGTCAGTACAGACGGAGTGCTGAACTGTCGGAGGGTCAGTACTGAGGGAATGCAACACTGTCGGAGGGTCAGTACTGAGGAACTGCTGCACTGTCGGAGGGTCGGTTTTGAGGGAGTGCAGAAGTGTCGGAGGGTCAGTACTGAGGGAGTGCAGCACTGTCAGAGGGTCAGTACTGAGGGACTGCTGCACTGTCGGAGGGTCGGTTTTGAGGGAGTTCAGAACTGTCGGAGGGTCAGTACTGAGGGTGCTGAACTGTTGGAGGGTCAGCACTGAGGGAGTGCTGCACTGTCGGAGGGTCAGCACTGAGGGAGTGCTGCACTGTCCAAGGGTCAGTACTGAGGGAGTGCTGCACTGTTGGAGGGGCACTGCTGAGGGAGTGCTGCACTGTCGGAGGGTCAGTACTGAGGGAGTTCTGCACTGTCGGAGGGTCACTACTGAGGGAGTGCTGCACTGTCAGAGGGTCAGTACTGAGGGAGTGCTGCACTGTCGGAGGGTCAGTACTGAGGGAGCGCTGCATTGTCAGAGGGTCAGTACTGAGGGAGTGCAGAACTGTCGGAGGGTCAGTACAGAGGGAGTGCTGAACGGTTGGCGGGTCAGTACTGAAGGAGTGCAGCACTGTCAGAGGGTCAGTACTGAGGGAACGCAGAACTGTCGGAGGGGCAGTACTGAGGGAGCGCTGCACTGTCAGAGGGTCAGTACAGACGGAGTGCTGAACTGTCGGAGGGTCAGTACTGAGGGAGTGCTGAACTGTCAGAAGGTCAGTACTGAGTGACCGCCGCACTGTTGGAGGGTCAGTACTGAGGGAGTGCAAAACTGTCGGAGGGTCAGTACTGAGCAACTGCTGCACTGTCGGAGGGTCGGTTTTTAGGGAGTGCAGAAGTGTCGGAGGGTCAGTACTGAGGGAGTGCAGCACTGTCAGAGGGTCAGTACTGAGGGAGTGCAGCACTGTTCGAGGCTCAGTACTGAGGGAGTGCAGCACTGTCAGAGGGTCAGCACTGAGGGAGTGCCGCACTGTCAGAGAGTCAGTACTGAGGGAGTGCTGCACTGTCGGACGGTCAGTACTGAGGGAGTGCCGCACTGTCTGAGGGTCAGTACTGAGGGAGTGCCACACTGTTGGAGGGTCAGTACTGAGGTAGTGCTGCACTGTGGGAGGGTCAGTACTGAGGGAGTGCTGCAGTGTCAGAGGGTCAGTACTGAGGGAGTGCTGCACTGTCAGAGGGTCAGTACTGAGGGAGTGCTGCACTGTCGGAGGGTCAGTACTGAGGGAGTGCTGCACTGTCGGAGGGTCAGTACTGAGGGAGTGCTGCACTGTCGGAGGGTCAGTACTGAGGGAGTGCTGCACTGTCAGAGGGTCAGTACTGAGGGAACGCAGAACTGTCGGAGGGGCAGTACTGAGGGAGCACTGCACTGTCAGAGGGTCAGTACAGACGGAGTGCTGAACTGTCGGAGGGTCAGTACTGAGGGAATGCAACACTGTCGGAGGGTCAGTACTGAGGAACTGCTGCACTGTCGGAGGGTCGGTTTTGAGGGAGTGCAGAAGTGTCGGAGGGTCAGTACTGAGGGAGTGCAGCACTGTCAGAGGGTCAGTACTGAGGGACTGCTGCACTGTCGGAGGGTCAGTACTGAGGGAGTGCAGCACTGTCAGAAGGTCAGTACTGAGTGACCGCCGCACTGTTGGAGGGTCAGTACTGAGGGAGTGCAACACTGTCCCAGGGTCAGTACTGAGAGACTGCTGCACTGTCGGAGGGTCGGTTTTGAGGGAGTGCAGAAGTGTCGGAGGGTCAGTATTCAGGGAGTGCTGAACTGTCGGAGGGTCAGTACTGAGGGACTGCTGCACTGTCGGAGGGTCGGTTTTGAGGGAGTTCAGAACTGTCGGAGGGTCAGTACTGAGGGTGCTGAACTGTTGGAGGGTCAGGACTGAGGGAGTGCAGCACAGTCAGAGGGCCAGTACTGAGGGAGTGCTGCACTGTCGAAGGGTCAGTACTGATGGTGCGCTGCACTGTCAGAGGGTCAGTACTGAAGGAGTGCTGAACTGTTGGAGGGTCAGTACTGAGGGAGTGCTGAACTGTCAGAGGGTCAGTACTGAAGTAGTGCTGAATTGTTGGAGGGTCAGAACTGAGGGAGTGCAGCACAGTCAGAGGGCCAGTGCTGAGGGAGTGCTGCACTGTCAGAGGGTCAATGCTGAGGGAGCGCTGCACTGTCAGAGGGTCAGTACTGAGGGACTGCTGCACTGTCGGATGGTCGGTTTTGAGGGAGTGCAGAACTCTCGGAGGGTCAGTACTGAGGGAGTGCTGCACTGTCAGAGGGTCAGTACTGAGGGAGTGCTGAACTGTCGGAGGGTCAGTACTGAGGGAGTGCTGAACTGTCGGAGGGTCAGTACTAAGAAGGGCTGAACTGTCGGAGGGTCAGTACAGAGGGAGTGCTGAACTGTTGGAGGGTCAGTACTGAGGGACTGCTGCACTTTCAGAGGGGAAGTACTGAGGCAGTGCTGCACTGTCGGAGAGGCAGTACTGAGAGAGTGCAGCACTGTCGGAGGATCAGACTTGAGGGGGTGCTGAATGGTCAGATGTTCAGTACTGAGGGAGTGCTGCACTGTCGGAGGGTCAGTACTGAGGGAGTGCAGAACTGTCGGAGGGGCAGTACTGAGGGAGTGCAGAACTGTCGGAGGGTCAGTACTGAGGGAGCGCTGTACTGTCAGAGGGTCAGTACAGAGGGAGTGCTGAACGGTTGGCGGGTCAGTACTGAAGGAGTGCCGCACTGTCAGAGGGCCAGTACTGAGGGAGTGCTGAACTATCGGAGGGTCAGAACTGAGGGAGCGCTGCACTGTCGGAGGATCAGTGCTGAGGGAGTGCAGCACTGTCAGAAGGTCAGTACTGAGTGACCGCCGCACTGTTGAAGGGTCAGTACTGAGGGAGTGCAACACTGTCGGAGGGTCAGTACTGAGGGACTGCTGCACCGTCGGAGGGTCGGTTTTGAGGGACTGCAGAAGGGTCAGAGGGTCAGTATTCAGGGAGTGCTGAACTGTCGGGGGTCAGTACTGAGGGACTGCTACACTGTCGAAGGGTCGGTTTTGAGGGAGTTCAGAACTGTCGGAGGGTCAGTACTGAGGGAGTGCAGCACAGTCAGAGGGCCAGTACTGAGGGAGTGCTGCACTGTCGGAGGGTCAGTACTGAGGGAGCGCTGCTCTGTCAGAGGGTCAGTACTGATGGAGTGCTGAACCTTTGGAGGGTCAGTACTGAGGGAGTGCTGAACTGTCGGAGGGTCAGTACTGAAGGAGTGCTGAACTGTTGGAGGGCCAGTGCTGAGGGAGTGCTGCACTGTTGGAGGGTCAGTATTGAGGGAGCGCTGCACTGTCAGAGGGTCAGTACTGAGGGACTGCTGCACTGTCGGAGGGTTGGTTTTGAGGGAGTGCAGAACTGTTGGAGGGTCAGTACTGAGGGCGTGCTGAACTGTCGGAGGGTCAGTACTAAGAAGGGCTGAACTGTCGGAGGGTCAGTACTGAGGGAGTGCTCCACTGTCGGAGGGTCAGTACAGAGGGAGTGCTGAACTGTTGGGGGTCAGTACTGAAGGAGTGCAGCACTGTCAGATGGTCAGTACTGAGGGAGTGCAGCACTGTCAGATTGTCAGTACTGAGGGAGTGCAGCACTGTCAGAGGGTCAGTACTGAGGGAGTGCTGAACTGTCGGAGGGTCAGTATTGAGGGAGTGCTGAACTGTCGGAGGGTCAGTACTGAGGGAGTGCAGCACTGTCAGAAGGTCAGTACTGAGTCAGCGCCGCACTGTCGGAGGGTCAGGACTGAGGGAGTGCTGAACTGTCGGAGGGTCAGTACTGAGGGACTGCTGCACCGTCGGAGGGTCGGTTTTGAGGGACTGCAGAAGGGTCGGAGGGTCAGTATTCAGGGAGTGCTGAACTGTCGGGGGTCAGTACTGAGGGACCGCTACACTGTCGAAGGGTCGGTTTTGAGGGAGTTCAGAACTGTCGGAGGGTCAGTACTGAGGGAGTGCAGCACAGTCAGAGGGCCAGTACTGAGGGAGTGCTGCACTGTCGGAGGGTCAGTACTGAGGGAGCGCTGCTCTGTCAGAGGGTTAGTACTGATGGAGTGCTGAACCTTTGGAGGGTCAGTACTGAGGGAGTGCTGAACTGTCGGAGAGTCAGTACTGAAGGAGTGCTGAACTGTTGGAGGGCCAGTGCTGAGGGAGTGCTGCACTGTTGGAGGGTCAGTATTGAGGGAGCGCTGCACTGTCAGAGGGTCAGTACTGAGGGACTGCTGCACTGTCGGAGGGTTGGTTTTGAGGGAGTGCAGAACTGTTAGAGGGTCAGTACTGAGGGCGTGCTGAACTGTCGGAGGGTCAGTACTAAGAAGGGCTGAACTGTCGGAGGGTCAGTACTGAGGGAGTGCTCCACTGTCGGAGGGTCAGTACAGAGGGAGTGCTGAACTGTTGGGGGTCAGTACTGAAGGAGTGCAGCACTGTCAGATGGTCAGTACTGAGGGAGTGCAGCACTGTCAGATTGTCAGTACTGAGGGAGTGCAGCACTGTCAGAGGGTCAGTACTGAGGGAGTGCTGAACTGTCGGAGGGTCAGTATTGAGGGAGTGCTGAACTGTCGGAGGGTCAGTACTGAGGGAGTGCAGCACTGTCAGAAGGTCAGTACTGAGTCAGCGCCGCACTGTCGGAGGGTCAGGACTGAGGGAGTGCTGAACTGTCGGAGGGTCAGTACTGAGGGAGTGCAGAACTGCCTGAGGGTCAGTACTGAGGATGCGCTGCACTGTCAGAGGGTCAGTACTGAGGGAGTGCAGCACTGTCAGAGGGTCAGTACAGACGGAGTGCTGAACTGTCGGAGGGCCAGTACTGAGGGAGTGCAGCACTGTCAGAAGGTCAGTACTGAGTGATCGCCGCACTGTTGGAGGGTCAGTACTGAGGAACTGCTGCACTGTCGGAGGGTCGGTTTTGAGGGAGTGCAGACGTGTCGGTGGGTCAGTACTGAGGGACTGCTGCACTGTCGGAGGGTCGGTTTTGAGGGAGTTCAGAACTGTCGGAGGGTCAGTACTGAGGGTGCTGAACTGTTGGAGGGTCAGTACTGAGGGAGTGCTACACTCTAGGAGGGTCAGTAATGACGGAGTGCTGCACTGTCAGAGGGTCAGTACTGAGAGAGTGCTGCACTGTCAGAGGTTCAGTACTGAGGGAGTGCTGCACTGTCGGAGGGTCGGTACTGAGGGAGTGCTGCACTGTCGGATGGTCAGTACTGAGGGAGTGCTACACTGTCGGAGTGTCGGTACTGAGGGTGTGCTGCATTGTCAGACGGTCAGTACTGAGGGAGCGCTCCATTGTCAGAGGGACAGTACTGAGGGAGTGCAGCACTGTCAGAGGGTCAGTAATGAGGTAGTGCTGCACTGTCAGATTGTCAGTACTGAGGGAGTGCAGCACTGTCAGAAGGTCAGTACTGAGTGACCGCCGCACTGTTGGAGGGTCAGTACTGAGGGTTTGCTGCACTGTCAGATTGTCAGTACTGAGGGAGTGCAGCACTGTCAGAAGGTCAGTACTGAGTGACCGCCGCACTGTTGGAGGGTCAGTACTGAGGGAGTGCAACACTGTCCCAGGGTCAGTACTGAGGGACTGCTGCACTGTCGGAGGGTCGGTTTTGAGGGAGTGCAGAAGTGTCGGAGGGTCAGTATTCAGGGAGTGCTGAACTGTCGGAGGGTCAGTACTGAGGGACTGCTGCACTGTCGGAGGGTCGGTTTTGAGGGAGTTCAGAACTGTCGGAGGGTCAGTACTGAGGGTGCTGAACTGTTGGAGGGTCAGTACTGAGGGAGTGCAGCACAGTCAGAGGGCCAGTACTGAGGGAGTGCTGCACTGTCGAAGGGTCAGTACTGATGGTGCGCTGCACTGTCAGAGGGTCAGTACTGAAGGAGTGCTGAACTGTTGGAGGGTCAGTACTGAGGGAGTGCTGAACTGTCAGAGGGTCAGTACTGAAGTAGTGCTGAATTGTTGGAGGGTCAGAACTGAGGGAGTGCAGCACAGTCAGAGGGCCAGTGCTGAGGGAGTGCTGCACTGTCGGAGGGTCAATGCTGAGGGAGCGCTGCACTGTCAGAGGGTCAGTACTGAGGGACTGCTGCACTGTCGGATGGTCGGTTTTGAGGGAGTGCAGAACTCTCAGAGGGTCAGTACTGAGGGAGTGCTGCACTGTCAGAGGGTCGGTACTGAGGGAGTGCTGCACTGTCAGAGGGTCAGTACTGAGGGAGTGCTGCACTGTCAGAGGGTCAGTACTGAGGGAGTGCTGCACTGTCGGAGGGTCAGTACTGAGGGAGTTTTTTTTAATTCTTTCATGGGATGTGGGCATCACTGGCTAGGCCAGCATTTATTGCCCATCTCTAATTGCCCTTTGTTCAGAGGGTATTTAAGAGTCAATGCCGTGGGAGACCCTGGAGTCACATTTAGGCCAGACCAGGTAAGGACAGCAGATTTCCTTCCCTAAAGGACATTAGTGAATCAGATGAGTTTTTACAACAATTGACAGGTTTCATGGTCATCATTAGATTTTTAATTCAGATTCTTTTTCATTGAATTCAAATTACACTATCTGCTGTGCCGGATCCCCGGACCATTACCCTGGGTCTCTGGATTACTGGTCCAGTGACAATGCCACTAAGCCATCATCTCCCTGAGAGCACTGCACTGTCAGAGGGTCAGTACTGAGGGAGTGCAGCACTGTCAGAGGGTCAGTACTGAGGGAGTGCTGCACTGTCAGAGGGTCAGTACTGAGGGAGTGCAGCACTGTCGGAGGGTCAGTACTGAGGGAGTGCAGCACTGTCAGAGGGTCAGTACTGAGGGAGTGCTGCACTGTCAGAGGGTCAGTACTGAGGGAGTGCGGCACTGTCGGAGGGTCAGTGCTGAGGGAGTGCTGCACTGTCAGAGGGTCAGTACTGAGGGAGTGCTGCACTGTCAGAGGGTCAGTACTGAGGGAGTGCTGCACTGTCAGAGGGTCGGTACTGAGGGAGTGCAGCACTGTCAGAGGCTCAGTGCTGACGGAGTGCAGTACTGTCAGAGGGTCAGTACTGAGGGAGTGCAGCACTGTCAGAGGCTCAGTGCTGAGGGAGTGCAGCACAGTCAGAGGGCCAGTACTGAGGGAGTGCTGCACTGTCGAAGGGTCAGTACTGATGGTGCGCTGCACTGTCAGAGGGTCAGTACTGAAGGAGTGCTGAACTGTTGGAGGGTCAGTACTGAGGGAGTGCTGAACTGTCAGAGGGTCAGTACTGAAGTAGTGCTGAATTGTTGGAGGGTCAGAACTGAGGGAGTGCAGCACAGTCAGAGGGCCAGTGCTGAGGGAGTGCTGCACTGTCAGAGGGTCAATGCTGAGGGAGCGCTGCACTGTCAGAGGGTCAGTACTGAGGGACTGCTGCACTGTCGGATGGTCGGTTTTGAGGGAGTGCAGAACTCTCGGAGGGTCAGTACTGAGGGAGTGCTGCACTGTCAGAGGGTCAGTACTGAGGGAGTGCTGAACTGTCGGAGGGTCAGTACTGAGGGAGTGCTGAACTGTCGGAGGGTCAGTACTAAGAAGGGCTGAACTGTCGGAGGGTCAGTACAGAGGGAGTGCTGAAC
>NW_027600306.1:0-12500 GCF_964194155.1 Cetorhinus maximus | reverse complement strand
TTGCCTCCCTAATCACTTGCTGCATCTGCGGACTAACTTCTTGTGATCCATGCACCAGGACACCCAGATCCCTCTGCACCGCAGAGTTCTGAAATCTCTCTCCGTTTAAATAGAATACTGCGTTTCTGTTCTTCCTGCCTCCTGGGCAGGTTTACCTTTTCCCACGTTACACTCCATCTGCCAAATTTTTGCCCACCCGCTTGACCTGTCCATATCCCTTTGCAGACCCTCTACCTCCTGTTGACGATTTGCTTTCCCACCTATCCTGGTGTCATCGGCAGATTTAGCGACCACACATTCGCTGCCCTCATCCCAGTCACTCATATAAATGGTGAATCGTTGAGGTCCCAGCACTGACCCCTGAGGCTCTCCGCTCGTCACATCTTGCCAACCCGAAAAAAACCCATTTAACCCTACTCGCTGCTCCCTGTTAGCTGACCAATCCTCTATCCATGCTAATATGTTACCCCCTAGACCATGTGCTCTTATCTTCCGGAGTAACCTTTGATGTGGCGGCTAATCACATGCCTGTCGGAGAGAGAGAGCGAGAGACAAAGAGAGCGAGGCAGAGAGAGAAAGGGACAGTCAGAGAGAGAAAGAGGGAAAGAGACAGACAGAGAAAGGTGGAGAGAGATAGAGAGGCAAATAGAGAGAGAGATTCAGAGAACGGTAGAGACAGAGAGAGAGAGTGACAGAGAGAGAGAGAGAGGTAGACTGAGAGGGAAAGAGAGACAGAGACAGAGAGAGAGGGAGGGAGAGAAAGGGAGATTTAGAAGTGGTGAGAGAGATTGTGAAAGAGAGGGAGAGAGAGAGAGATGGTGAGAGAGATTGAGAGAGAGGCACTGCTGCCTCTGGAGTCAGTACAACCAGCCTCTCATTCTGATCTCAGGGGAAGTGTCATTGTGAAATGGAACCAAGAGGCAGAAACAGTTTTGAGGAAGCTTATGCCATGACATCGAGTTTGAGGAAACACTGAAACACATCTGAGAGAGAGAGAGAAGCAGACAGGGCAGGAACGGAGGAGAGAGACCCCTCAGACACAAACCATGGAGTAGGACATCGACTACAGGAATACGAGACACATCAAAAACAACACGACAGCCCCAAGTGAACGTAGGTGAAACTGTTCAATAGAGGGAGAGAGAGAAAGAGGGAGATTGAGAGAGAGAGAGACAAGCAGAAAAACACGGAGAGAGAGAGGAGGAGACAGAGAGAGAGAGGAAGAGAGAGAGACAGAGATAGAGAGGAACATGGGAATATATGACTTAGGAGCAGGAGTAGGCCATTCGGCCCCTCGAGCCTGCTCTGCCATTAAGTAAGATCATGGCTGATCTTGTCCTTCCCCTCCCTCTCCCCATAACCCTCGTCTCCCTTGTCAATCAGAAACCCGTCTAACTCAGCCTCGAATATATTCACTGACCCGGCCTCCACCGCTCTCTGGGGGAGAGAATTCCACAGACTGACCACCCTCCGAGAGAAGAAATTCCTCCTCATCTCCGTCTTCAATGGGAGACCCTTTATTCTGAAACTGTGCTCCCCCAACCGTTGTTCTAGATTCCCCCACGAGGGGGAAACATTCTCCCAGCATCCACCCTGTCGAGCCCCTGTCAGAATCTTATATGTTTCAATAAGATGGCCTCATTCTTCTAAACTCCAATGGGTACAGGCCCAACCTGCTCAACCTCTCCTCATAAGACAAACCCCATCATCCCAGGAATCAGCCCAGTGAACCTCCTCTGAACTGTCTCTAAAGCAGTTATATCTATTTACTAATAAGGAGACCACAACTCTACGCAGTACTCCAGCTGCGGACTCGCCAAGGCCCTGTACAGCAGCAGTGAAACTTCCCTACTTTTACATTCCATCCCCCTCACAATAAACACCAACGCTCCATTTGCCTTCCTAATCACTTGCTGCATCTGCGGACTAACTTCTTGTGATCCATGCACCAGGACACCCAGATCCCTCCGTACCGCAGAGTTCTGAAATCTCTCTCCGTTTAAATAGAATACTGCGTTTCTGTTCCTCCTGCCTCCTGGGCAGGTTCACGTTTTCCCGCGTTACACTCCATCTGCCAAATTTTTGCCCACCCGCTTGACCTGTCCATATCCCTTTGCAGACCCTCTACCTCCTGTTGACGACTGACTTTCCCACCTATCCTGGTGTCATCGGCAGATTTAGCGACCACACATTCGCTGCCCTCATCCAAGTCACTCATATAAATGGTGAATCGTTGAGGTCCCAGCACTGACCCCTGAGGCTCTCCGCTCGTCACATCTTGCCAACCCGAAAAAACCCATTTACCCCTACTCGCTGCTCCCTGTTAGCTGACCAATCATCTATCCATGTTAATATGTTACCCCCTACACCATGTGCTCTTATCTTCCGGAGTAACCTTTGATGTGGCAGCTAATCACATGCCTGTCGGAGAGAGAGAGCGAGACAAAGAGAGCGAGTCAGAGAGGGAAAAAGGGAAAGAGACAGACAGAGAATGGGGGAGAGAGAGAGAGAGAGAGTGGCAAATAGTGAGAGTGCTTCAGAGAACAGGAGAGAAAGAGATCGAGCGACAGAGAGAGAGAGAGAGGCAGAGTGAGAGTGAAAGAGACAGAGTCAGAGAGAAAGGAAGGGAAAGAAAGGGAGGTTGAGAAGTGGTGAGAAAGATTGAGAGAGAGGGAGACAGAGAGAGAGATGGTGAGAGAGATTGAGAGAGAGGGAGACAGAGAGAGAGATGGTGAGAGAGATTGAGAGAGAGGGAGACAGAGAGAGAGATGGTGAGAGAGATTGAGAGAGAGGGAGACAGAGAGAGAGATGATGAGAGAGATTGAGAGAGACGGAGACAGAGAGAGAGATTGAGAGAGAGGGAGACAGGGAGAGAGATGGTGAGAGAGAGAGAGGGAGACAGAGAGAGAGATGGTGAGAGCGATTGAGAGAGAGGGAGACAGAGAGAGAGATGGTGAGAGAGATTGAGAGAGAGGGAGACAGAGAGAGTGATGGTGAGAGAGATTGTGAGAGAGGGAGACAGAGAGAGAGAGGGTGAGAGAGATTGAGAGAGAGGGAGACAGAGAGAGATGGTGAGAGAGATTGAGAGAGAGGGAGACAGAGAGAGAGATGGTGAGAGAGATTGTGAGAGAGGGACTGCTGCCCCTGGAGTCAGTACAACCAGCCTCTCATTCTGATCTCAGGGGAAGTGTCATTGTGAAATGGAACCAAGAGGCAGAAACAGTTTTGAGGAAGTTTTCGCCCTGACATCGAGTCTGAGGAAAGACTGAGACACATCTGAGAGAGAGAAGGAGAAGCAGACAGGACAGGAACAGAGGAGAGAGACCCCCTCAGACACAAACCATGGAGCAGGACACCGACTACATGAACATAAGACACATCAAAAACAACACAACAGCGCCCAGTGAACGTAGGTTAAACTGTTCAATGGAGAGAGAGAGGCAGAGAGGGAGAGGTGGATATGGGGAAGCATATAGAGAAATAGAGCAAGAACAAGATAGAGAATGACAAGAGTGAGAGAGAGAGACAACGAGAGTGAGAGAGACAGATGCATAGAGAGTGAGAGAAACACAGAAAGAGAGAAAAAGAGAGATAGAAAGTGAGATAGAGTGTTTGATAAAGACAGTGCAGGGGAACCTTTTCTCTGTATCTAACCCCGTGCTGTGCATGTCCTGGGAGTGTTTGATGGGGACGGTGTAGAGGGAGCTTTACTGTGTATCTAACCCCGTGCTGTACCTGTCCTGGGAATGTTTGATGGGGACAGTGTAGAGGGAGCTTTACTCTGTATCTAACCCCGTGCTGTACCTGTCCTGGGAGTGTTTGATGGGGACAGTGTAGAGGGAGCTTTACTCTGTATCTAACCCCGTGCTGTACCTGTCCTGGGAATGTTTGATGGGGACGGTGTAGAGGGAGCTTTACTCTGTATCTAAACCCGTGCTGTACCTGTCCTGGGAGTGTTTGATGGGTTGGTGCAGAGGGAGATTTATTCTGTATCTAAACCCGTCCTGTACCTGTCCTGGGAGTGTTTGATGGGGACGGTGTAGAGGGAGCTTTACTCTGTATCTAACCCCGTGCTGTACCTGTCCTGGGAGTGTTTGATGGGGACGGTGTAGAGGGAGCTTTACTCTGTATCTAACCCCGTGCTGTACCTGTCCTGGGAGCCCCTACAACCCTTCCCAACTCTGCAAAATCCTTCAGACCCTGCTACCATCCCTTTTTCTGTCACCTCCTACAGCTCCTCTGGCCCTCCCTATGTCTGTACCCTCATCCGGCCCCCTCCAACCCTCCCTATCCCTGTACCCTCCTCCAGACTCTACAACACTCACAATCTCTGTAACCTCTGCCAGTCCCTACAGCCCTCCCTATCTCTGTAGAGGGAGCTTTACTCTGTATCTAACCCCGTGCTGTACCTGTCCTGGGAGTGTTTGATGGGTACAGTGTAGAGGGAGCTTTACTCTGTATCTAACTCTCATCCATTGTATAGTTTCTGTTTCCGTTTTCCAGACGATCCGGAGATCTTGTACTCGGAGCTGAACTTTCTTCCTGCCTCCGGGACAACTAAGGTCCGTACAACAGGTTAGTTACGGATATCGTATGTCAGTCGTAAGATAATGATTTGTGTCAAACCTGCTGCACTTTAGTCATTTCTCTATTGCGTTGTGCATGATGCATTAGGTAGACCTTTATTCAGTTTTGTATTATTTTTTATTCTGTAACCTCCTCCAGCCCCTACAACCCTCCCTATCTCTGTAACATCCTGCAACCCCTACACCCCTCCCTATCTCTGTAACATATTGCAACCCCTACAACCCTCCCTATCTCTGTAACCTCCTCCAGCCCCTACACCCCTCCCTATCTCTGTAACCTCCTGCAATCCCTACAACCCTCCCTATCTCTGTAACCTCCTCCAGCCCCTACAACCCTCCCTATCTCTGTAACCTCCTGCAACCCCTACACCTTCCCTATCTCTGGAAACTCCTCCAGCCCCTACACCCCTCCCTATCACTGTAATCTCCTCCAGCCCCTACAACCCTTCCCAACTCTGCAAAATCCTTCAGACCCTGCTACCATCCCTTTTTCTGTCACCTCCTACAGCTCCTCTGGCCCTCCCTATGTCTGTACCCTCATCCGGCCCCCTCCAACCCTCCCTATCCCTGTACCCTCCTCCAGACTCTACAACACTCACAATCTCTGTAACCTCTGCCAGTCCCTACAGCCCTCCCTATCTCTGTAACCTCCTCCTATCCCTACAACCCTCCCTATCTCTGTAACCTCCTGCAGCCCCCACACCCCTCCCTATCTCTGTAACCCCCTCCAACCCTCCCTATCTCTGTAACCCCCTCCAACCCTCCCTATCTCTGTAACCTCCTCCAGCCCCTACACCCCTCCCTATCACTGTAACCTCTGCCAGTCCCTACACCTCTCCCTATCTCTGTAACCTCCTCCAGCCCCCGACAACCCTCCCTATCTCCCTAACCTCCTCCAGCCCCTATACCCCTCCCTATCACTGTAACCTCCTCCAGCCCCTAGACCCCGCCCTATCTCTGTAACCTCCTCCAGCCCCTAGACCCCGCCCTATCTCTGTAACCTCCTCCAGCCCCTACACCCCTCCCTATCTCTGTAACCTCCTCCAGCCCCTAGACCCCGCCCAATCTTTGTAACGTCCTCCAGCCCCTACAACCCTCCCTATCTCTGTAACCTCCTCCAGCACCTACAACGCTCTCTATCTCTGTAACCTCCTCCAGCCCCTAGACCCCTCCCTATCTCTGTAACCTCATCCAGTCCCTACAATACTCTCTTTCTCAGTAACCTCCACCAGACCCAGAACCCTCCCTATCTCTGTAACCTCCTACAACCCTCCGAAATCTCTGCGTTCCTCCAATCCCGGCCTCTCGAGCATTCCCCGATTCCCATCGCTCCGCCATTGGCGGCCAGGCCTTCAGGTGCCTGGGGACCTAAACTCTGGAATTACCTCCCAAAACCTCTCCGCCTGATTCTGTCCACCTCTGTCTCTTTCCCTTCCAGTCTCTCTCTCACTCTGTCTCTCTCTCACTCTCTCTCTGTCTCTCTCTCTCTGTGCCTCTCTCTCTCTCTCTCTCTCTGTGCTTCTCTCTCTATCTCTCTGTGCCTCTCTCTCTCTCTGTGCCTCTCTCTCTATCTCTCTGTTCCTCTCTCTCTCTCTCTGTGCCTCTCTCTCCCCCTCTGTGCCTCTCTCTCCCCCTCTGTGCCTCTCTCTCTCTCTCTCTGTGCCTCTCTCTCCCTCTCTGTGCCTCTCTCTCCCTCTCTGTGCCTCTCTCTCCCCCTCTGTGCCTCTCTCTCCCCCTCTGTGCCTCTCTCTCCCCCTCTGTGCCTCTCTCTCCCCCTCTGTGCCTCTCTCTCCCCCTCTGTGCCTCTCTCTCCCCCTCTGTGCCTCTCTCTCCCTCTCTGTGCCTCTCTCTCCCTCTCTGTGCCTCTCTCTCCCTCTCTGTGCCTCTCTCTCCCTCTCTGTGCCTCTCTCTCCCTCTCTGTGCCTCTCTCTCCCTCTCTGTGCCTCTCTCTCCCTCTCTGTGCCTCTCTCTCCCTCTCTGTGCCTCTCTCTCCCTCTCTGTGCCTCTCCCTCCCTCTCTGTGCCTCTCCTTCCCCGTCTGTGCCTCTCTCTCCCTCTCTGTGCCTCTCTCTCCCTCTCTGTGCCTCTCTCTCCCTCTCTGTGCCTCTCTCTCCCTCTCTCTGTAAGATACTCCTTGTGCCGATCTCTGTGTCTGAGCTTTTGGTTTCCTGTCCCTAATATCTCCCTGTGTGACTCGGTGTTCGATTCTCTTTGATAACTCTCCTGTACCGTGCGCTGGGATGTGAAACAAGGGATATAAACGAGTAACGTGGTTGTTGTTTCTCTCGATAAGGGAGGTAGATACGTCACCATTGTCTGTTCCGTGCAGTTACACAGGCTGCTCAACATGGGTCAATCATACTTCTCTATTCCAGGTAAAACTGGACAGGAAACAGTTGGAGGAAAAAGATCAAAAAAATCGAGATGTCTCATCGTGGTCGGCCTCATTGTCATAATCTGCAACTTCGCAATTATTACAGGTCTCACAGTCCACGGTACGGGGAGGAACATCTCACTGTAACACCCTGATACATCCCACACCCCTCACTGTAACACTCTGATACATCCCACACCCCTCACTGTAACACTCTGATATATCCCACACCCCTCACTGTAACACTCTGATATATCCCACACCCCTCACTGTAACACTCTGATACATCCCACACCCCTCACTGTAACACCCTGATATATCCCACACCCCTCACTGTAACACTCTGATACATCCCACACCCCTCACTGTAACACTCTGATATATCCCACACCCCTCACTGTAACACTCTGATATATCCCACACCCCTCACTGTAACACTCTGATATATCCCACACCCCTCACTGTAACACTCTGATACATCCCACACCCCTCACTGTAACACCCTGATACATCCCACACCCCTCACTGTAACACCCTGATATATCCCACACCCCTCACTGTAACACTCTGATACATCCCACACCCCTCACTGTAACACTCTGATATATCCCACACCCCTCACTGTAACACTCTGATATATCCCACACCCCTCACTGTAACACTCTGATACATCCCACACCCCTCACTGTAACACCCTGATACATCCCACACCCCTCACTATAATACTCTGGTATATCCCACACCCCTCACTGTAACACACTGATATATCCCACACCCTTCTCTGTAACACGCTGATACATCCCACACCCCTCACTGTAACACTCTGATATATCCCACAACCCTCACTGTAACACTCTGATATATCCCACACTGCTCACTGTAACACCCTGATATATCCCACACCCATCACTGTAACACTCTGATATATCCCACACCCCTCACTGTAACACTGATACATCCCACACCCCTCACTTTAACACTCTGATATATCCCACAACCCTCACTGTAACACTCTGATATATCCCACACTGCTCACTGTAACACCCTGATATATCCCACACCCATCACTGTAACACTCTGATATATCCCACACCCCTCATTGAAACACTGATACATCCCACACCCCTCACTGTAACACTCTGCTATATCCCGCACCCCTCACTGTAACATTCTGCTATATCCCGCACCTCTCACTGTAACACTATGATATATTCCACACCCATTACTGTAACACTCTGATATATCCCACACCCCTCACTTAAACACTGATATATCCTATACCCCTCACTGAAACACTGATATATCCCACACCCCTCACTGTAACACTCTGATATATCCCGGACCCATCACTGTAACACTCCCGATATATCCCGCAACCCTCACTGTAACATTCCGATATATCCCACACCCCTCACCGTCACACTCCGATATATCCCACACTCATCACTGTAACACTCTGATATATCCCACACCCCTCAATGTAACACTCTGATATATCCCACACCCCTCACTGTAACACTCTGATATATCGCACACCCCTCACTGTAACACTCTAATATATCCCACACCCCTCACTGTAAAACTCTGATACATCCCACACCCCTCACTGTAACACTCTGATATATCCCACACCCCTCACTGTAACACTGATATATCCCACACCCCTCACTGTAACACTCTGATATATCCCACACCCCTCACTGTAACACTCTATATCTGACAGCCCTCACTGTAACACTCTGATATATCCCAAACCCCTCAGTGTAACATTCTGATATATCCCACACCCCTCACTGTAACACTCTGATATAGCCCACACCCCTCACTGTAATTCTCTATATATCCCACACCCCTCACTGTCACACTCTGCTATATCCCGTACCCCTCACTGTAACACTCTGATATATCCCACACCCATTACTGTAACACTCTCATATATTCCACACCCTTCACTGTAACACTCTGATATATCCCGCACCCCTCACTGTAACACTGATATATCCCACACCCCTCCCTGTAACACTCTGATATATCCCGCTTCCCTCACTGTAACACTATGATATATCCCACACCCTCACTGTAACACTCTGATATATCCCACACCTCTCACTGTAACACTCTGATATACCCCACACCCCTCACTGTAACACTCTGATATAACCCACGCCCCTCACTGTAACACTCTGATATAACCCACACCCCTCACTGTAACACTCTGATATAACCCACACCCCTCACTGTAACACTCTGATATAACCCACAGCCCTCACTGTAACACTCTGATATAACCCACAGCCCTCACTGTAACACTCTGATATAACCCACACCCCTCACTGTAACACTCTGATATAACCCACACTATCACTCACTCTGACTCTGTCTCTCAGTTCTACAGATGAACAAGGTGCACGATGCTGCTGACCCCCTGAACCGGACCTTGGCCATTGCCCTGCGGAACCTGACAGAGCTGGATGGAAAGTTCCAGAAATTGTCCGAGACAGCGCGATCGCTCTGCCCAATGCTCCGAATCTGTTCAGGTGAGTGGGAGCTGCCGGCCGTACTCCTGCCCCCTCCTGCAACATCCCACGCTCTGTCCCATTGGGGTCACCCCCACCCCCACCCTTCCCCATCCTTCAGTCAAGGCCTCAATCTCCAAGCGGGTGAAGGCCGCACTATCCCGGCCTCTGCCTCTCGGAGTTAAGGTACAGAGCAGATTCAATAGAATGGTGTAAAATACCCGAGAGGGGCTGACTGGTCTCCTCATGTTCCTGTGCAACAGGCTCGAGAGGGGCTGAATGGCCTCCTCCTGTTCCTGTGCAACAGGCTCGAGAGGGGCTGAATGGCCTCCTCTTGTTCCTAACGTTTCGATACATTTCTCTGAATTAAGTCTTTATAATTCTGCAGAGTCTCTCTGCCCGAGCGGCTGGAAAGTTCATTATCATCATTGCTATAGATTCTCAACGGAGAGAGGAAACTGGGACTCGGCAAAACGAAAATGTGAATCCCAAAATTCACACTTCATCATCATAAATACAGAACAGGAACAGGTGAGAATGACAGACGCATCTGTCAGAATGAGATAGAGAGAAAATATCCCTCTGCACCGTCCCCATCAAACGCTCGCAGAACAGGTACAGCACGGGGTTAGATACAGAGTAAAGCTCCCTCTACACTGTCTCCATCAAACACTCCCAGGACAGGTACAGCACAGGGTTAGATACAGAGTAAAGCTCCCTCTACACCGTCCCCATCAAACACTCCCAGGACAGGGACAGCACAGGGTTAGATACAGAGTAAAGCTCCCTCTACACCGTCCCCATCAAACACTCACAGGACAGGTACAGCACAGGGTTAGATACAGAGTAAAGCTCCCTCTACACCGTCCCCATCAAACACTCCCAGGACAGGTACAGCACGGGGTTAGATACAGAGTAAAGCTCCCTCTACACCGTCCCCATCAAACACTCCCAGGACAGGTACAGCACGGGGTTAGATACAGAATAAAGCTCCCTCCACACTGTCCCCATCAAACACTCCCAGGACAGGTACAGCACGGGGCTAGATACAGAGTAAAGCTCCCTCTACACTGTCCCCATCAAACACACCCAGGACAGGCACAGCACAGGGTTAGATACAGAGTAAAGCTCCCTCTACACCATCCACATCAAACACACCCAGGACAGGTACAACACGGGGTTAGATACAGAGTAAAGCTCCCTCTACACTACATGAACGAGGGTTTCAGCAGTCGATGAGCTGAGCCCGGGGTGGTTCTGGGCGATGTTACGGAGTTGGGAAGAGGCCGTCTTGGTGACAATGTGGACATGAGATGGGAATCCCATCTCCAGGTTAAACACAACCCCAGGGTTGTGAACAGTATGGTTCAGACTCAGAGAGTTCCCAGGATGGAGTCGGTAACTCGGGAATGGAGTTTGGAAGAGCGACGGAAAACAATAGCTTCAGTCTTCCTGATATTTAATCAGAGGGAATGAGGGAAAATTTCCTAAGAAAGGGTTTGGGGAATTTTGTATATCAGTTGTGTGTGTGTGTGAGAGAGAGTGTCTGTCCGTGTGAGGGCATGTGTGTGGGTGTATGTGTGTCTGTGTGAGTATATGAGTGATTGTCTGTGTGAATTAAGGCAGTAATACTAACTGGTGATACCAAATCATAATATCTGTTGCAGAATTTCATAATGAAATCTATCAAGCATTATCGTGGGACTTATTGGATCGGACTAACAGATCGAGAGAGTGAAGGAAACTGGAAATGGGTGGATGGGACCCCAGTGAGGTGAGTCCCAGCATCGCATGGAGAGAGAGAGCAGGACAGGGGGATTAGTTTGGGATTGATACAGGGCTATGGGGAGAGAGCGGGACAGGGGGATTAGTTTGGGGATTTGTACAGGGCTATGGGGAGAGAGTGGGACAGTGGGATTAGTTTGGGGATTTGTACAGGGCTATGGGGAGAGAGCCGGGACAGTGGGATTAGTTTGGGATTGATACAGGGCTATGGGGAGAGAGCGGGGCAGTGGGATTAGTTTGGGATTTGTACAGGGCTATGGGGAGAGAGCGGGACAGTGGGATTAGTTTGGGATTTGTACAGGGCTATGGGGAGAGAGTGGGACAGTGGGATTTGTTTGGGATTTGTACAGGGCTATGGGGAGAGAGCGGGACAGTGGAATTAGTTTGGGATATGTACAGGGCTATGGGGAGAGAGCGGGACAGTGGAATTAGTTTGGGATATGTACTGGGCTATGGGGAGAGAGCGGGACAGTGGAATTAGTTTGGGATTGTTACAGGGCTATGGGGAGAGAGCGGGACAGTGGGATTAGTTTTGGATTTGTACCGGGCTGTAGGAATCTTGTTGATTCTGTGCAGGAAGGTGTCAGATTTTTATCGGTATTTTTTATTTCCCCAATTCCCAGTTTTACTCGATGGGATCAGGATGAACCGAATAATGGGAATGATGATGAAAACTGCGCCGTTATCAGAAGTGCCGACTGGAATGATGCCAGGTGTACCGATCACTTCCGTTTCATCTGTGAGAAAAGGGCACTGCCCTGCGTCGAGGCAGCTGATATTGAGAAATATTGTTCCTGAAGAGAGACTGGGACACAGAACGAGAGTGTCAGGATTGTCCAAAGATCCCCAGCCCATCCTCCCTTCCCCACAATCCCCAGCCCCTCCTCCCTCCCCCACAATCCCCAGCCCCTCCTCCCTTCCCCACAATCCCCGGCTGCCCGAGGCCACGTCTGAAAGGTGAAAGTTCATCTTGTTCCCCATCTCCCCCAGGAGGAGCTTCCTGCAGCGCCACCAGTGTTGGGAGGTGGGAATGACAGTGTGACGGTTGACATTGTAAAACCCCATTATAAATCCAGGCAGGAATCCGACAAAATGCAACAGAACAGAAGTCCTGCATTTCTCTAGCACCTTTTACTAACTCAGGAGATCCCCAACATGCTTTTGCAGCCAATGAAGCAACTCTTTACAGTTTTTTCATAGTTGTCATGTCAGAAACGAGGCATTCAATTTGCGTGCAAGT
>NW_027600305.1:0-16103 GCF_964194155.1 Cetorhinus maximus | reverse complement strand
TGTCAATGTGCCTTTTACGGGGTTTACAAAGCATTAAAAACAGCAGAGACACCGCCGTTCAGCCCCTCTCCCCCGTGCTGGGGTTCCTGCTCCACACCAGCCTCCTCCCATCTCCCCACCTTCCTCTTCCCGCATCCACATCTCCTCCTATTCCGTCCTCCCTCATGCGTTTAACCAGCTTCCCCGCTCCCCACCCCCACCTTAAATCTCTCGATACGATTCCCCTCTCCCCGTGGGAGTGAGTTCCACACTCTTCCCCACTCTCTGGATAAAGACGCTTCTCCCCAATTCCCCACGGATTTATTCGTGACTCTCTTACATTGATGCCCCTCCCGGCCGAGTTCTGGTCTGGCCCGCAAGGGGGAACATCTCTCTCTACGTCTCCCCTATCGAAAGCCCTTTCATCATCCTGTGACCACCACAGTCCTTGTGGAAATGAAGCCCCCCAAGGAGGTCAGAATTCATCATGTTGTGTGGCACAACCACCACGCTAAATGGCACAGGTTCAGGACATAAGTAGCAGCTCAAACCTGGGCTTTCGTTCACGGGATGTGGGCGTCGCTGGCTAAGACAACCTTTATTGCCCATCCCCAACTGCCCCTAGCGAAGGTGGTAGGTGGGCCACCTTCTTGAGCCGCTGCAGTCCCCATGTGGTGTAGGTACATCCACAGCGCTGTTAGGGATGGAGTTCCAGGATTTGGACTCAGCGACAGTGAAGGAACAGCCGATACATTTCTAACTCAGGATGGTGAGGGGCTCGGAGAGGAACTTCCAGGTGGTGGTGTTCCCCATGTGTCTGCTGCCCTTGTCCTTCTAGATGGTAGAGGTCGTGGGTTTGGGCGGCGCTGTCGAAGGAGCCTTGGTGTAGTTGCTGCAGTGCATCTTGTAGATGGTACACACACTGCTGCCACTGTGCGTCGGTGGTGGAGGGAGTGAATGTTTGTGGATGGGGTGCCAATCAAGCGGGGTTGCTTTGTCCTGGACGGTGTCGAGCTTCTTGAGTGTTGTGGGAGCTGCACTCACCCAGGCAAGTGGAGAATATTCCATCACACTCCTGACTGGTGCCTTGTAGATGGTGGACAGGCTTTGGGGAGTCAGGAGGTGAGACCAGAACTGTGCACAGTGCTCCAAGTGTGGTCTAATTCCATTCCACCATGACTTTCAACATCTCAGAGCACCGCAGCGGGTTTGTGACCAGTGAAGTACTTCCAGGCCTGGTCACTGTTGTAACACAGAGAAGCACAGCAACACACAGCAGGATCCCACCAACTGAGATAACTGGCCAGGTCAGAACTTAAGAAATAGGAGCAGGGAGGCCATTCGGCCCCTTGAGCCTGCTCCACCATTCGATACAATCCTGGCTGATCTTCTGCCTCAACTCCACTCTCCCGCCCGCTCCCCATATCCCTCGATTCCCTGTGACCGAAAATCTCCCGATCCCGGTCTGGAATAGAGTCAACGACGGAGCGTCCACAACCCTCTGGGGTAGAGAATTCTAAAGATTCACAACCCTCCGAGTGAAGAGATTTCTCCTCGTCTCAGTCCAAAATGGCCGACCCCTTATCCTGAGACTGTGTCCCCCTCCCCCCCTCCGCGTTCTCCATTCCCCAGACAGAGGCGGGGGGGGGGAAACAACCTCTCAGTGTCCACCCTGTCAAACCCCTTCAATCAGATCGCCTCTCATTCTTCGAAACTCCGGAGAATGTAGACCCAATTTACTCAGCCTCTCCTCATAGGGCATCCCCCTCATCCCAGGGACCAATCGAGTGAACCTTCGCTGTATCGCCTCCCAACGCAAGGATATCCTTCCTTAAACATGGAGATCAAAACTACACACAGTGTTCCAGGTGCGGCCTCAACACAACCCTGTACAACTGAAGCAAGACTTCCTTATTCCTGTACTCCAGTCCCCTTGCCATAAAGACCAACACACCGTTTCCCTTCCTGGTTTCTCACTGTACCCGCATGCTAACTTTCTGTGTTCCTTGTACGACTCCGTCCAAGTCCCTCTGAGCATCAACATTTCCAAGTTTCACGTTTTGTAAAATATTCTGCTTTTCCATCCTTACGAGCAAAGTGAATAACCTCACACGTCCCCACAAACTACTCCATCCGCCATCTTGTTACCCCCTCACTTAACCTGTCTGTATCTCTTTGCAGCCTCTTTGTGTCCTCCACACAGCTTACCCTCCCACCGAGCACTGTATCATCAGCAAACGTAGCTATGTTACTCTATGTCTCTCCATCCAAGTCATTAATATAGATTGTAAATAGCTGAGGCCCCAGCGCTGATCCTTGCCGCACTCCACTATTCACTGCCTGCCATCTTGAAAATACCCCATTTGCGCCTATTCTCTGGTTCCTGTCCACTAACCAATCCTCTATCCATGCTCATATATCACCCCCAACGCCACGAACACTTATCTTGTATATTAAGCTTATCCAATGCCTTTTGGAAATCCACATACCACATCTACCAATTCCCCTTTATCTACCCAACTAGTTTCTGAATGCTGCAGTACAGGCGAATCTGGGTGTCCTTGTATACCAATCACAAAAAGGTTAGCATGTAGATACAGCAAGTAATTGGGAAGGCAAACGGAACGCTGTCATTTATTGCAAGGGGGGGTGGAGGATAAAAGTCGGGAAGTCTTGGTAAGACTGTACAGGGGGTTGGTGAGGCCGTACCTGGAGCACTGTGGACAGTTTTGGTCTCCTTACTTAAGGAGGGACTTACTTGCACTGCAGGCCATTCAGGGAAGGTTCACTTGGCCGATTCCTGGGATGAAGGGGGTCTGTCTTATGAGGAAAGGTTGAGCAGGTTGGGCCTGGACCCGTTTGGAGTTTAGAAGAATGAGAGGCGATCTTATTGAAACAGATAAGATGATTCTGAGAGGAGGGTGGGGGGTGGGCCAACAGGGTGGTGGGAATCTAAAACGAGGGGACACAGTTTCAGAATAAGGGGTCTCCCATTTAAGACGGAGATGAGGAGGAATTTCTTCTCTCAAAGGGTCTTCAGTCTGTGGAATTCTCTCCCCCGGAGAGCAGGGGAGGCTGGGGCATTGAATATATTCAAGGCTGAGTTAGATTGCACAATGTTCAGCGCTATTCGCGGCTCCTCAGATACTGAAGCAGCCCATGTCCAAATGCAGCAAGACCTGGACAATATCCAGGCTTGGTTTGACGAGTGGCAAGTAACATTCGAGCCACACAAGTGTCAGGCAATGACCATCTCTAGTGAAAGAGAATCTAACCATCACCCCTTGACATTCAATGGCATTACCATCACTGAATCCCCCACTATCAACATCCTGGGGGTTAACATTGACCAGAAACTGAGCTGGACCAGCCATATAAATACTGTGGTTACAAGAGCAGGTCAGAGGCTGGGAATCCTGTGGATAGTAACTCACCTCCTGATTCCCCAAAGCCTGTCCACCATCTACAAGGCACAAGTCAGGAGTGTGATGGAATACTCCCCACTTGCCTGGATGAGTGCAGCTCCCACAACACCCAAGAAGCTCAACACCGTCCAGGACAAAGCAGCCCCGCTTGATCGGCACCCCATCCACAAACATTCACTCCCTCCACCACTGACGCACAGTAGCAGCAGTGTGTGTACCATCTACAAGATGCACTGCAGCAACTCGCCAAGGCTCCTTCGACAGCGCCGCCCAAACCCACGACCTCTACCATCTAGAAGGACAAGGGCAGCACACACATGGGGAACACCACCACCTGGAAGTGCCCCTCTGAGCCACTCACCATCCCGAATTGGGAATATATCGGCCGCTCCTTCACTGTCACTGGGTCCAAATCCTGGGACTCCCTCCCTAACAGCGCTATGGGTGTACCTACACCACACGGGGAGTGCAGCGGCTCGAGAAGGCGGCTCACCCACCACCTTCTCGAGGGGCAATTAGGGATGGGCAATAAATGCTGAGCCCACATCCCGTGAACGAACAAAAAACAGAATTTGAAGCCCCCCGCTTTTAACCTAAATCTAATACTCTCCTCAGCAGTGGGCGTTGGCAGGGGGCGAGCGTCAGGCCTGGATCATGACCCTCGGACCCCGAAACGTGGCGACCCGAAGTCGGGGGGGAGGAATGCAGCCCGCCAAGCCCCCGTGTCGGGCAGTCTCCTTACCATCGATTCAGGGTGCGGCACACCCTCATGCAGACGCACAGGTCCCGGTGGCTGAGGTGCTGAAAGACGGAGAGCCAGGCATGCCGCTGCATGACGTGGTCGGCGCCGGTCTCCAGCGGCAGCGAGTCCGGCTCGGGGCTGTCGGGGGGCGGCTTGACCACGTGGCGCTCCATCTGCAGGGGCTTGGGCGCCGAGGAGATGGGCGGCCGGTTGAGGAACTGGGTGCGGGCCATGGTGCGCAGCCCCAGCTGGCCGGCTGGCCGCGGGAGCTTCCGGCCGCCCAGGCCACGCGCCCGCTCGTGCCGGGCCGAGTGCTGGTTCTCCTTGCCCTGCGAGGGCTCGCGGGCCCCCTTGGCCTTGCCGTTGCGGGCGGCGGAAGCACCACGCTGGCACTCGTCGGCCTCGTCCTGGCGCGCCGCCGTCGGCGTCTCCTCGTCCTCCTCCTCCTCCTCATCGTCCTCCTCCTCCTCCTCCTCGCTCTCGCTGAAGCCCAGGGCAGCCGCTGCAGTCCGCCGGTCCCTGGGCCGCCGAGCGCCGCCGTTGGAGCTGGCGCCCGAGATGCCCCCTCCTCCTCCGCCCCCGCCGTCGCTGCTCTCCTCGTCGTCCGGCTCCTCTTCCTCGTCCTCCGAGCCCTGAGAGTCCGAGTCCGAGTCGGAGCTGGAGCTGGAGCTGGAGCTGTCGGCCTGGTTCACTCGCTCCAGCATCTGGCACATCTGCTTGAAGCGCTCCAGCTTCTCGCGCTGGTGCGTCTTCTCGTTGCTCGACGCTAAGTCCTCCTGGCCCCGGACGTTCTTCAGCTTCTGCAATGCAAAAAGGGAGGAGCGTTAACCGGGAGCGAGCGGGAGGCACAACCTCCACCTCCAGAACCTACACCCCGCCCTATCTCTGTAACCTCCTCCAGCCCCGGCAACCCTCCCTATCTCTGTAACCTCTTCCAGCCCCTACAACCCTCCCTATCTCTGTAACCTCCTCCAGCCCCTACAGCCCCCCCTATTTCTGTAACCTCCTCCGGCCGCTACAACCCTCCCTATCTCTGTAACCTCCTCCAGCCCCTACAGCCCCCCCTATCTCTGTAACCTCCTCCAGCCCCTACACCCCTCCCTTTCTCTGTAACCTCCTCCAGCCCCTACAACACTCCAAGACCTGTGCAATCCTCCGATTCAGGCCTCTTGAGCATCTCCCGATTTCTATCGCTCCACCATTGACGGCCGGGCCTTCAACTGCCTGGGGGTGAGTGGGCCCTAAGCTCTGCAAATTCCCCCAAAACCTCACGGGATTAAAATACTGTTCAATTTGCACTCCTGGGAAGTAACTTGCGATACTCTCCTGTGTTAATGTACTGCGGAGACACAGGGACACTCTCTCTCTCCCGTTAACGTACTGGGGAGAGACAGGGACACTCTCTCTCCCGTTAACGAACTGGGGAGAGACAGGGACACTCTCTCTCTCCCGTTAACATACTGCAGAGAGACAGGGACACTCTCTCTCTCCCGTTAACGTACTGGGGAGAGACAGGGACACTCTCTCTCTCTCCCGTTAACATACTGCAGAGAGACAGGGACACTCTCTCCCCCGTTAACGTACTGTGGAGAGACAGGGACATTCACTCTCTCTCTCCCGTTAACGTACTGGGGAGAGACAGGGACACTCTCTCTCTCCCGTTAACGTACTGGGGAGAGACAGGGACACTCTCTCTCTCTCCCGTTAACATACTGCAGAGAGACAGGGACACTCTCTCTCTCCCGTTAACGTACTGGGGAGAGACAGGGACACTCTCTCTCTCTCCCGTTAACATACTGCAGAGAGACAGGGACACTCTCTCCCCCGTTAACGTACTGTGGAGAGACAGGGACATTCACTCTCTCTCTCCCGTTAACGTACTGCGGAGAGACAGGGACACTCTCTCTCCCGTTAACGTACTGTGGAGAGACAGGGACACTCTCTCTCTCTCTCTCCCGTTAACGTACTGTGGAGAGACAGGGACACTCTCCCCCGTTAACGTACTGTGGAGAGACAGGGACACACTCTCTCTCTCTCTCTCCCGTTAACATACTGCGGAGAGACAGGGACACATTCTCTCTCTCTCTCTCCCGTTAACGTACTGTCGAAAGACAGGGACACTCTCTCCCCCATTAACGTACTGTGGAGAGACAGGGACACTTTCTCTCTCTCTCCCGTTAACGTACTGCGGAGAGACAGGGACACTCTCTCTCTCTCCTGTTAACGTACTGTGGAGAGACATTCTCTCTCCCGTTAACGTACTGTGGAGAGACATTCTCTCTCCCGTTAACGTACTGTGGAGAGACACTCTCTCTCCCGTTAACGTACTGTGGAGAGACACTCTCTCTCCCGTTAACATACTGTGGAGAGACATTCTCTCTCCCGTTAACGTACTGTGGAG
Source organism: Cetorhinus maximus (assembly GCF_964194155.1). Lineage (NCBI taxonomy): Eukaryota > Metazoa > Chordata > Chondrichthyes > Lamniformes > Cetorhinidae > Cetorhinus > Cetorhinus maximus. The sequence continues at coordinate 9,556 of NW_027600305.1, read as the reverse complement.
AGACACTCTCTCTCTCCCGTTAACGTACTGTGGAGACACAGGGACACTCTCTCTCTCCCGTTAACGTACTGTGGAGAGACAGGGACACTCTCTCTCTCTCTCTCCCGTTAACGTACTGTGGAGAGACAGGGACACTTTCTCTCTCTCTCCTGTTAACGTACTGTGGAGAGACAGGGACACACTCTCTCTCTCTCTCTCCCGTTAACATACTGCGGAGAGACAGGGACACATTCTCTCTCTCTCTCTCCCGTTAACGTACTGTCGAAAGACAGGGACACTCTCTCCCCCATTAACGTACTGTGGAGAGACAGGGACACTTTCTCTCTCTCTCCCGTTAACGTACTGCGGAGAGACAGGGACACTCTCTCTCTCTCCTGTTAACGTACTGTGGAGAGACATTCTCTCTCCCGTTAACGTACTGTGGAGAGACACTCTCTCCCGTTAACGTACTGTGGAGAGACACTCTCTCTCCCGTTAACATACTGTGGAGAGACATTCTCTCTCCCGTTAACGTACTGTGGAGAGACACTCTCTCTCCCGTTAACGTACTGTGGAGAGACACTCTCTCTCTCCCGTTAACGTACTGTGGAGACACAGGGACACTCTCTCTCTCCCGTTAACGTACTGTGGAGAGACAGGGACACTCTCTCTCTCTCTCTCCCGTTAACGTACTGTGGAGAGACAGGGACACATTCTCTCTCTCTCCTGTTAACGTACTGCGGAGAGACGGGGACACTCTCTCTCCCGTTAACATACTGCGGAGAGACAGGGACACTCTCTCTCTCTCTCCCGTTAACGTACTGCGGAGAGACAGGGACACTCTCTCTCCCGTTAACGTACTGCGGAGAGACAGGGACACGCTCTCTCTCCCCCGTTAATGTACTGCAGAGAGACAGGGACACTCTCTCTCCCGTTAACGTACTGCGGAGAGACAGGGACACTCTCTCTCCCGTTAACGTACTGCGGAGAGACAGGGACACACTCTCTCTCTCTCTCTCCCGTTAACGTACTGCGGAGAGACAGGGACACTCTCTCTCCCGTTAACATACTGCGGAGAGACAGGGACACTCTCTCTCCCGTTAACGTACTGCAGAGAGACAGGGACACTCTCTCTCTCTCTCCCGTTAACGTACTGTGGAGAGACAGGGACACTCTCTCTTTCTCTCCCGTTAACGTACTGCGGAGAGACAGGGACACTCTCTTTCCCGTTAACGTACTGCAGAGAGATAGGGACACTCTCTCTCTCCCGTTAACGTACTGGGGAGAGACAGGGACACACTCTCTCTCTCTCCCGTTAACGTACTGCGGAGAGACGGGGACACTCTCTCTCTCCCGTTAACGGACTGCGGAGAGACAGGGACACTCTCTCCCCCGTTAATGTACTGCGGAGAGAGAGGGACACTCTCTCTCTCTCTCCCGTTAACGTACTGCGGAGAGACAGGGACACTCTCTCCCCCGTTAATGTACTGCGGAGAGACAGGGACACTCTCTCTCTCTCTCCCGTTAACGTACTGCGGAGAGACAGGGACACTCTCTCTTTCTCTCCCGTTAACGTACTGCGGAGAGACAGGGACACTCTCTTTCCCGTTAACGTACTGCAGAGAGACAGGGACACTCTCTCTCTCCCGTTAACGTACTGCGGAGAGACAGGGACACTCTCTCTCTCTCTCCCGTTAACGTACTGCGGAGAGATGGGGACACTCTCTCTCTCTCTCCCGTTAACGGACTGCGGAGAGACAGGGACATTCTCTCTCTCTCCCGTTAACGGACTGCGGAGAGACGGGGACACTCTCTCTCTCTCTCCCGTTAACGTACTGCGGAGAGACGGGGACATTCTCTCTCTCTCTCCCGTTAACGGACTGCGGAGAGACGGGGACACTCTCTCTCTCTCTCCCGTTAACGTACTGCGGAGAGACAGGAACACTCTCTCTCTCTCTCCCGTTAACGTACTGCGGAGAGACGGGGACATTCACTCTCTCTCTCCCGTTAACGTACTGCGGAGAGACAGGGACATTCTCTCTCTCTCCCGTTAACGTACTGTGGAGAGACAGGGACACTCTCTCTCCCGTTAACGTAATGGGGAGAGACAGGGACATTCTCTCTCTCTTCCGTTGACGTACTGTGTAGAGACAGGGACATTCTCTCTCTCTCTCTTCCGTTAACGTACTGTGGAGAGACGGGGACATTCTCTCTCTCTCCCGTTAACGGACTGCGGAGAGACAGGGACATTCTCTCTCTCTCCCGTTAACGGACTGCAGAGAGACAGGGACACTCTCTCTCCCGTTAACATACTGCGGAGAGACAGGGACACTCTCTCCCCCGTTAATGTACTGCAGAGAGACAGGGACACTCTCTCTCCCGTTAACGTACTGCGGAGAGACAGGGACACTCTCTCTCCCGTTAACGTACTGCGGAGAGACAGGGACACACTCTCTCTCTCTCTCTCCCGTTAACGTACTGCGGAGAGACAGGGACACTCTCTCTCCCGTTAACGTACTGCGGAGAGACAGGGACACTCTCTCTCCCGTTAACGTACTGCGGAGAGACAGGGACACTCTCTCTCTCTCTCCCGTTAACGTACTGTGGAGAGACAGGGACACTCTCTCTTTCTCTCCCGTTAACGTACTGCGGAGAGACAGGGACACTCTCTTTCCCGTTAACGTACTGCAGAGAGACAGGGACACTCTCTCTCTCCCGTTAACGTACTGCGGAGAGACAGGGACACTCTCTCTCTCTCTCCCGTTAACGTACTGTGGAGAGACGGGGACACTCTCTCTCTCTCTCCCGTTAACGGACTGCGGAGAGACAGGGACACTCTCTCCCCCGTTAATGTACTGCGGAGAGACAGGGACACTCTCTCTCTCTCTCCCGTTAACGTACTGCGGAGAGACAGGGACACTCTCTCCCCCGTTAATGTACTGCGGAGAGACATGGACACTCTCTCTCTCTCTCCCGTTAACGTACTGCGGAGAGACAGGGACACTCTCTCTTTCTCTCCCGTTAACGTACTGCGGAGAAACAGGGACACTCTCTTTCCCGTTAACGTACTGCAGAGAGACAGGGACACTCCCTCTCTCCCGTTAACGTACTGCTGAGAGACAGGGACACTCTCTCTCTCTCTCCCGTTAACGTACTGCGGAGAGACGGGGACACTCTCTCTCTCTCTCTCTCCCGTTAACGGACTGCGGAGAGACAGGGACATTCTCTCTCTCTCCCGTTAACGGACTGCGGAGAGACGGGGACATTCTCTCTCTCTTTCCCGTTAACGTACTGCGGAGAGACGGGGACATTCTCTCTCTCTCTCCCGTTAACGTACTGCGGAGAGACAGGGACACTCTCTCTCTCTCTCCCGTTAACGTACTGCGGAGAGACGGGGACATTCACTCTCTCTCTCCCGTTAACGTACTGCGGAGAGACAGGGACATTCTCTCTCTCTCCCGTTAACGTACTGTGGAGAGACAGGGACATTCTCTCTCTCTCTCTCTCTTCCGTTAACGTACTGTGGAGAGACGGGGACATTCTCTCTCTCTCCCGTTAACGGACTGCGGAGAGACAGGGACATTCTCTCTCTCTCCCGTTAATGGACTGCGGAGAGACAGGGACACTCTCTCTCCCGTTAACTTACTGCAGAGAGATAGGGACACACTCTCTCCCGTTAACGTACTGCGGAGAGACAGGGACACTCTCTCTTCCGTTAACGTACTGCGGAGAGACAGGGACACTCTCTCTCCCGTTAACGTACTGCGGAGAGACAGGGACACTCTCTCTCCCGTTAACGTACTGCGGAGAGACAGGGACACTCTCTCTCCCGTTAACGTACTGCGGAGAGACAGGGACACTCTCTCTCCCGTTAACGTACTGCGGAGAGACAGGGACACTCTCTCCCCCGTTAATGTACTGCGGAGAGACATGGACACTCTCTCTCTCTCTCCCATTAACGTACTGCGGAGAGACAGGGACACTCTCTCTTTCTCTCCCGTTAACGTACTGCGGAGAGACAGGGACACTCTCTCTCTCCCGTTAACGTACTGCGGAGAGACAGGGACACTCTCTCTCTCTCTCCCGTTAACGTACTGCGGAGAGATGGGGACACTCTCTCTCTCTCTCCCGTTAACGGACTGCGGAGAGACAGGGACACTCTCTCCCCCGTTAATGTACTGCGGAGAGACAGGGACACTCTCTCTCTCTCTCCCGTTAAGGTACTGCGGAGAGACAGGGACACTCTCTCCCCCGTTAATATACTGCGGAGAGACATGGACACTCTCTCTCTCTCTCCCGTTAACGTACTGCAGAGAGACAGGGACACTCTCTCTTTCTCTCCCGTTAACGTACTGCGGAGAGACAGGGACACTCTCTCCCCCGTTAATGTACTGCGGAGAGACATGGACACTCTCTCTCTCTCTCCCGTTAACGTACTGCGGAGAGACAGGGACACTCTCTCTTTCTCTCCCGTTAACGTACTGCGGAGAAACAGGGACACTCTCTTTCCCGTTAACGTACTGCAGAGAGACAGGGACACTCCCTCTCTCCCGTTAACGTACTGCTGAGAGACAGGGACACTCTCTCTCTCTCTCCCGTTAACGTACTGCGGAGAGACGGGGACACTCTCTCTCTCTCTCTCTCCCGTTAACGGACTGCGGAGAGACAGGGACATTCTCTCTCTCTCCCGTTAACGGACTGCGGAGAGACGGGGACATTCTCTCTCTCTTTCCCGTTAACGTACTGCGGAGAGACGGGGACATTCTCTCTCTCTCTCTCCCGTTAACGTACTGCGGAGAGACAGGGACACTCTCTCTCTCTCTCCCGTTAACGTACTGCGGAGAGACGGGGACATTCACTCTCTCTCTCCCGTTAACGTACTGCGGAGAGACAGGGACATTCTCTCTCTCTCCCGTTAACGTACTGTGGAGAGACAGGGACATTCTCTCTCTCTCTCTCTCTTCCGTTAACGTACTGTGGAGAGACGGGGACATTCTCTCTCTCTCCCGTTAACGGACTGCGGAGAGACAGGGACATTCTCTCTCTCTCCCGTTAATGGACTGCGGAGAGACAGGGACACTCTCTCTCCCGTTAACTTACTGCAGAGAGATAGGGACACACTCTCTCCCGTTAACGTACTGCGGAGAGACAGGGACACTCTCTCTTCCGTTAACGTACTGCGGAGAGACAGGGACACTCTCTCTCCCGTTAACGTACTGCGGAGAGACAGGGACACTCTCTCTCCCGTTAACGTACTGCGGAGAGACAGGGACACTCTCTCTCCCGTTAACGTACTGCGGAGAGACAGGGACACTCTCTCTCCCGTTAACGTACTGCGGAGAGACAGGGACACTCTCTCCCCCGTTAATGTACTGCGGAGAGACATGGACACTCTCTCTCTCTCTCCCGTTAACGTACTGCGGAGAGACAGGGACACTCTCTCTTTCTCTCCCGTTAACGTACTGCGGAGAGACAGGGACACTCTCTTTCCCGTTAACGTACTGCAGAGAGACAGGGACACTCTCTCTCTCCCGTTAACGTACTGCGGAGAGACAGGGACACTCTCTCTCTCTCTCCCGTTAACGTACTGCGGAGAGATGGGGACACTCTCTCTCTCTCTCCCGTTAACGGACTGCGGAGAGACAGGGACATTCTCTCTCTCTCCCGTTAACGGACTGCGGAGAGACGGGGACACTCTCTCTCTCTCTCCCGTTAACGTACTGCGGAGAGACGGGGACATTCTCTCTCTCTCTCCCGTTAACGTACTGCGGAGAGACAGGAACACTCTCTCCCTCTCTCCCGTTAACGTACTGCTGAGAGACAGGGACACTCTCTCTCTCTCTCCCGTTAACGTACTGCGGAGAGACGGGGACACTCTCTCTCTCTCTCTCTCCCGTTAACGGACTGCGGAGAGACAGGGACATTCTCTCTCTCTCCCGTTAACGGACTGCGGAGAGACGGGGACATTCTCTCTCTCTTTCCCGTTAACGTACTGCGGAGAGACGGGGACATTCTCTCTCTCTCTCTCCCGTTAACGTACTGCGGAGAGACAGGGACACTCTCTCTCTCTCTCCCGTTAACGTACTGCGGAGAGACGGGGACATTCACTCTCTCTCTCCCGTTAACGTACTGCGGAGAGACAGGGACATTCTCTCTCTCTCCCGTTAACGTACTGTGGAGAGACAGGGACATTCTCTCTCTCTCTCTCTCTTCCGTTAACGTACTGTGGAGAGACGGGGACATTCTCTCTCTCTCCCGTTAACGGACTGCGGAGAGACAGGGACATTCTCTCTCTCTCCCGTTAATGGACTGCGGAGAGACAGGGACACTCTCTCTCCCGTTAACTTACTGCAGAGAGATAGGGACACACTCTCTCCCGTTAACGTACTGCGGAGAGACAGGGACACTCTCTCTTCCGTTAACGTACTGCGGAGAGACAGGGACACTCTCTCTCCCGTTAACGTACTGCGGAGAGACAGGGACACTCTCTCTCCCGTTAACGTACTGCGGAGAGACAGGGACACTCTCTCTCCCGTTAACGTACTGCGGAGAGACAGGGACACTCTCTCTCCCGTTAACGTACTGCGGAGAGACAGGGACACTCTCTCCCCCGTTAATGTACTGCGGAGAGACATGGACACTCTCTCTCTCTCTCCCGTTAACGTACTGCGGAGAGACAGGGACACTCTCTCTTTCTCTCCCGTTAACGTACTGCGGAGAGACAGGGACACTCTCTTTCCCGTTAACGTACTGCAGAGAGACAGGGACACTCTCTCTCTCCCGTTAACGTACTGCGGAGAGACAGGGACACTCTCTCTCTCTCTCCCGTTAACGTACTGCGGAGAGATGGGGACACTCTCTCTCTCTCTCCCGTTAACGGACTGCGGAGAGACAGGGACATTCTCTCTCTCTCCCGTTAACGGACTGCGGAGAGACGGGGACACTCTCTCTCTCTCTCCCGTTAACGTACTGCGGAGAGACGGGGACATTCTCTCTCTCTCTCCCGTTAACGTACTGCGGAGAGACAGGAACACTCTCTCTCTCTCTCCCGTTAACGTACTGCGGAGAGACGGGGACATTCACTCTCTCTCTCCCGTTAACGTACTGCGGAGAGACAGGGACATTCTCTCTCCCGTTAACGTACTGTGGAGAGACAGGGACACTCTCTCTCCCGTTAACGTAATGGGGAGAGACAGGGACATTCTCTCTCTCTTCCGTTGACGTACTGTGTAGAGACAGGGACATTCTCTCTCTCTCTCTTCCGTTAACGTACTGTGGAGAGACGGGGAAATTCTCTCTCTCTCCCGTTAACGGACTGCGGAGAGACAGGGACATTCTCTCTCTCTCCCGTTAACGGACTGCAGAGAGACAGGGACACTCTCTCTCCCGTTAACATACTGCGGAGAGACAGGGACACTCTCTCCCCCGTTAATGTACTGCAGAGAGACAGGGACACTCTCTCTCCCGTTAACGTACTGCGGAGAGACAGGGACACTCTCTCTCCCGTTAACGTACTGCGGAGAGACAGGGACACACTCTCTCTCTCTCTCTCCCGTTAACGTACTGCGGAGAGACAGGGACACTCTCTCTCCCGTTAACGTACTGCGGAGAGACAGGGACACTCTCTCTCCCGTTAACGTACTGCGGAGAGACAGGGACACTCTCTCTCTCTCTCCCGTTAACGTACTGTGGAGAGACAGGGACACTCTCTCTTTCTCTCCCGTTAACGTACTGCGGAGAGACAGGGACACTCTCTTTCCCGTTAACGTACTGCGGAGAGACAGGGACACTCTCTCTCTCCCGTTAACGTACTGCGGAGAGACAGGGACACTCTCTCTCTCCCGTTAACTTACTGCAGAGAGATAGGGACACTCTCTCTCTCTCTCTCCCGTTAACGTACTGCGGAGAGACAGGGACACTCTCTTTCCCGTTAACGTACTGCAGAGAGACAGGGACACTCTCTCTCTCCCGTTAACGTACTGGGGAGAGACAGGGACACTCTCTCTCTCCCGTTAACGTACTGCGGAGAGATGGGGACATTCTCTCTCTCTCTCCCGTTAATGTACTGCGGAGAGACGGGGACATTCACCCTCTCTCTCTCCCATTAAAGAACTGCGGAGAGACGGCGACATTCTCTCTCTCTCTCTCTCCCGTTAACGTACTGCGGAGAGACAGGGACACTCTCTCTCTCTCCCGTTAATGTACTGCGGAGAGACAGGGACATTCTCTCTCTCCCGTTAACGTACTGCGGAGAGACAGGGACATTCTCTCTCTCTCCCGTTAATGTACTGCGGAGAGACAGGGACACTCTCTCTCTCTCTCTCTCTCCCGTTAACGTACTGGGGAGAGACAGGGACATTCTCACTCCCGTTAACGTACTGTGGAGAGACAGGGACTCTCTCTCTCTTTCCCGTTAACGTACTGCGGAGAGACAGGGACACTCTCTCTCTTTCCCGTTAACGTACTGCGGAGAGACAGGGACACTCTCTTTCTCTCTCCCGTTAACGTACTGTGGAGAGACAGGGACACTCTCTCTCCCGTTAATGTACTGCGGAGAGACAGGGACACTCTCTCTCTCTTTCCCGTTAACGTACTGCGGAGAGACAGGGACACTCTCGCTCTCCCGTTAACGTACTGTGGAGAGAGAGGGACATTCTCTCTCTCCCGTTAACGTACTGGGGAGAGACAGGGACGCTCTCTTTCCCATTAACGTACTGCGGAGAGACAGGGACATTCTCTCTCTCTCCCGTCAACGTACTGCGGAGAGACAGGGACACTCTCTCTCTCTCTCCCGTCAACGTACTGCAGAGAGACAGGGACACTCTCTCTCTCTCCCGTTAACGTATTGCAGAGAGACAGGGACTCTCTCTCTCTCCCGTTAACGTACTGCGGAGAGACAGGGACACTCTCTCTCTCTCCCGTTCACGTACTGCAGAGAGACAGGGACACTCTCTCTCCCGTTAACATACTGCGGAGAGACAGGGACACTCTCTGTCTCTCTCTCCTGTTAACGTGATTTGGAGAGACAGGGACACTCTCTCTCCCGTTAACATACTGCGGAGAGACAGGGACACTCTCTCTCTCTCTCCCGTTAACGTACTGCGGAGAGACAGGGACACTCTCTCTCCCGTTAACGTACTGCGGAGAGACAGGGACACGCTCTCTCTCTCCCGTTAATGTACTGCAGAGAGACAGGGACACTCTCTCTCCCGTTAACATACTGCGGAGAGACAGGGACACTCTCTCTCCCGTTAACGTACTGCGGAGAGACAGGGACACTCTCTCTCTCTCTCCCGTTAACGTACTGCGGAGAGACAGGGACACTCTCTCTTTCTCTCCCGTTAACGTACTGCGGAGAGACAGGGACACTCTCTTTCCCGTTAACGTACTGCAGAGAGACAGGGTCACTCTCTCTCTCCCGTTAACGTACTGCGGAGAGACAGGGACACTCTCTCTCTCTCTCCCGTTAACGTACTGCGGAGAGATGGGGACACTCTCTCTCTCTCTCCCGTTAACGGACTGCGGAGAGACAGGGACATTCTCTCTCTCTCCCGTTAACGTACTGCGGAGAGACAGG
>NW_027600304.1:0-16105 GCF_964194155.1 Cetorhinus maximus | reverse complement strand
GACACAAACACCCCCCCGTCGTCACTCCGACACAAACACCCCCCCGTCGTCACTCCGACACACACCCCAACAGGCACTCCGACACAGCCCCCCCGTCACTCCGACACACACCCACCCCAGACACTCCGACACAAACACCCGCCCAGTCACTCCGACACAAACACCCCACCCAGTCATTCCGACACAAACACCCACCCCCGTGTCACTCCAACACACACGCCCCCCCCAGTCACTCCGACACAAACACCCCCCCAAGTCACTCCGACACACCCCGCCCCGACACTCCGACACAAACACCCCCCCCAGACACTCCGACACAAACACCCCCCCCAGACACTCCGACACAAACACCCCCCCCAGACACTCCGACACAAACACCCCTCCCAGTCACTCCGACACAAACACCACCCCCCAGTCACTCCGACAGACACCCCCCCACCGACACAAACACACCCCTCTTATCACTCGGACACAAACACACCCCCCGAGTCACTCCGAAACAAACAACCCACCCCAGTCACTCCGCCACACACCCCCCCAGTCACTCCGACACAAACAACGCCCCCATTCACTCCGACACAAACACCCCCCCCAGTCACTCCGACACAAACAACCTCCCAAGTCACTTCGACAAACACCCCCCCATTCACTCCGACAGAAACACCCCCACCAGTCACTCCGACAAACACCCCCCCAGTCACTCTGACACAAACACCACCCCAGTCTCTCCATCACAAACACCCCCCCCAGTCACTCCGACACAAACACTACCCCGAGTCATTCCGATACAAACACCCCCCCGTCGTCACTCCGACACACCCCCACCATCACTCCGACACACACCCACCCCAGTCACTCCGACACAAACACCCCACCCAGTCATTCCAACACAAACACCCCCCCAAGACACTCCGACAGACACGCCCCCAGTCACTCCGACACACCCCCCCGTCACTTCGACACATACCCACCCCAGAAACACCGACACAAACACCCCACCCAGTCATTCCGACACAAACACCCCACCCAGTCCCTCCGACACAAACAACCCCCCAAGTCACTTCGACACAAACACCCCCCAGTCACTCCAACACAATAACCCCACCAAGTCACTTCGACACAAACACCCCCCAGTCACTCCAACACAATAACCCCACCAAGTCACTCTGACACAAACATCACACCAGTCACTCCAACACAAACAGCCCCCCCCAGTCAATCCGACACAAACACCCTCCCCAGTCAATCCGACACAAACACCCCCCCGCGACACTCCGACAAACACCCCCCCAGTCACTCCAACAAAATCACCCCCCACAGACACTCCGACAAACACCCCCTAGTCACTCCGACACAAAGACCCCGCCCCAGTCACTCCGACAGACAACCCCCAGTCACTCCGACAATAACACCCCCCCAGTCACTCCGACAAAAACACACTCCCCAATCACTCCGACACAAACACCCCCCCACAGTCACTCCGACACACACCCCCAGTCAGTTCGACACACCACCCCCCCAGTCACTCCGACACATCCCCCCCACAGTCACTACGACAAAAACACCCCCCCCAGTCACTCCGACACAATCACCCTCCCCAGTCACTCCGAAAAACACCCCCTAGTCACTCCGACACAAAGACCCCACCCCCAGTCACTCCGACACAAACACCCCCCCCATTCACACCGACAGACACCCCCACAGTCACTCCAACACAGACACCACCCCCCCAGTCACTCCGACACAAACACCCCCCCAGTCACTGACACAAACACCCCCCACAGTCACTACGACGCAAACACCACCCCCCAGTCACTCCGACACAAACACCCCCCCACTCACTCCGACACAAACACCCCCCCAGTCACTCCGACACAAACACCCCCTCCAGTAACTCCGACACAAACACCCCTCCCAGTCACTCCGACACAAACAGCACCCCCAGTCAATCCGAAAATAACACCCCCCCCCAGTCACTCCGACACAAGCACCACCCCATTCACTACGACAAAAACAACCCCCTCCGGTACTCCGACACAACCACCCCCCCACAGTCACTCCGACACAAAGACCCCTCCCCCAGTCACGCCGACAGACAACCCCCAGTCACACCGACAAAAACACCCCCCCATTCATTCCGACACACACGCCCCCCCAGTCACTCCGACACAAACACCCCACCCAGTCACTCCGACAGAAACATTCTCCCCCAGTCACTCCGACAAAAACGCCCCCCCCCCAGTCACTCCGACACAAACACCCACCCCAATCACTCTGACACAAACACCCCCCCCCAGTCACTCCGACAGACACCCCCCCAGTCAATCCGACACAAACATCCCCCAGCGACACTCCGACAAACACCCACCCAGTCACTCCAACAAAATCACCCCCCACAGACACTCCGACAAACACCCACCCAGTCACTCCGACACAAAGACCCCCCCCCAGTCACTCCGACAGACAACCCCCAGTCACTCCGACAAAAACACACCCCCCAATCACTCCGACACAAAGACCCCGCCCCAGTCACTCCGACAGACAACCCCCAGTCACTCCGACAAAAACACACCCCCCAATCACTCCGACACAAACACCCCCCCACAGTGACTCCAACACGCACCCCCTCCAGTCGCTCCGACACAAACACCCCCCCCAGTCACTCTGACACAAACACCCCCCAAGTCTCTCCATCACAAACACCCCCCCCAGTCACTCCGTCACAAACACCCCCCCAGTCACTCCGACACAAATGCCCCCCCCAGTCAGTCCGACGGAAACACCCCCCCAGTCAATCCGACACACACCACCCTGTCACTCCGACAGAAACACCCCCCCACAGTCACTCCGACAAACCCCACCCAGTCACTCCGACAAAAACACCCGCCCAAGTCATTCCGACACAAACAACCCCCCCAGTCACTCCGACAAACACACCCGCAGTCACTCCGACACAAACACCCCCCCCCAGTCACTCTGACAAACATCCCCCAGTCACTCCGACCAAAACACCCCTCCCAGTCACTCCGACACAAACACCCCCCCCAGTCACTCCCACAGACACCCCCCCAGTCACTCCGACACAATCACCACCCCAGTCACTCCGACACAATCACCACCCCAGTCACTCCGACAGACACCCCCCCAGTCACTCCGACACAAACACCCCCCCAGTCATTCCGACACAATCACCACCCCAGTCACTCCGACACAAACACCCCCCCAGTCATTCCGACACAAACACCCCCCCAGTCACTCCGACACAAACACCCCCCGCAGTCACTCCAACCCATTCCCCCAGTCACTCCGAAACAAACCCCACCCCCAGTCACTCCAACACACCCCCCCAGTCACTCCGACACAAACACCCCCCAGTCACTCCGACACAAACAACCCGCCCAGTCACTCCGACCCACTCTCCCAGTCACTCCAACACAAACACCCCCCCAGTCAATCCGACAAACACACCCCCAGTCACTCCGACACATCCCCCAGTAACTCCAACACACACCCCCCCCAGTCACTCCGACACAAACACGCCCCCAGTCACTCCGATACACACCCCACCAGTCACTACGACACACGCCCCCCAGTCACTCCGACACAAACACCCCCCCGTCACTCCGACACACACATCCCCCCAGTCACTCAGACACGTAAACCCCCCCAGTCACTCCGACAAAAACACCCCCCGCTGTCGCTCCGACACACCCACCCGTGTCACTCCGACACACACCCCCCCCAGACACTCCGACACAAACACCCACCTAGTCACTCCGACACAAACATCACTCCAGTCACTCCAACACAATCACTCCCCCAAGTCACTCCGACACAAGTACCCCCCCCGTCAGTCCGACACAAACAACCCACACAGTCACTCCGACAGACACCCCCCAAGTCACTCCGACACAATCACCCCCCAGTCACTCCGACACAAACACACCTTCCAGTCACTCCGACACAAACACCCCCCCCCAGTCACTCCGACAGACACCCCCCAAGTCAATCAGACACAAACACCCTCCCCAGTCAATCCGACACAAACACCCCCCCGCGACACTCAGACACAAACACGCCCCCAGTCACTCCAACAAAATCACCCCCCACAGACACTCCGACAAACACCCCCTAGTCACTCCGACACCAAGACCCTGCCCCAGTCACTCCGACAGACAACCCCCAGTCACTCCGACAATAACACCCCCCCAGTCACTCCGACAAAAACACACTCCCCAATCACTCCGACACAAACACCCCCCCACAGTCACTCCGACACACACCCCCAGTCAGTTCGACACACCACCCCCCCAGTCACTCCGACACATCCCCCCCACAGTCACTCCGACAAAAACACCCCCCCCAGTCACTCCGACACAATCACCCTCCCCAGTCACTCCGAAAAACACCCCCTAGTCACTCCGACACAAAGACCCCACCCCCAGTCACTCCGACACAAACACCCCCCCCATTCACACCGACAGACACCCCCACAGTCACTCCAACACAGACACCACCCCCCCAGTCACTCCGACACAAACACCCCCCCAGTCACCGACACAAACACCCCCCACAGTCACTACGACGCAAACACCACCCCGCAGTTACTCCGACACAAACACCCCCCCACTCACTCCGACACAAACACCCCCTCCAGTAACTCCGACACAAACACCCCTCCCAGTCACTCCGACACAAACAGCACCCCCAGTCAATCCGAAAATAACACCCCCACCCCAGTCACCCGGTCACAAACACCCCTCTAGTCAATCCGAAAAATACTTTCCCCCAGTCACTCCGACACAAGCACCACCCCATTCACTCCGACAAAAACAACCCCCTCAGGTACTCCGACACAACCACCCCCCCACAGTCACTCCGACACAAACACCCCACCCAGTCACTCCGACAGAAACATTATCCCCCAGTCACTCCGACAAAAACGCCCCCCCCCAGTCACTCCGACACAAACACACCCCCCAATCACTCCGACACATACACCCCCCCACAGTGACTCCAACACGCACCCCCTCAAGTCACTCCGACACAAACACCACCCCCAGTAACTCTGAGACAAACACCCCCCCAGTCTCTCCATCACAAACACCCCCCCCAGTCACTCCGTCACAAACACCCCCCCCAGTCACTCCGTCACAAACACCCCCCCAGTCACTACGACACAAATGCCCCCCCCAGTCAGTCCGACGCAAACACCCCCCCCAGTCAATCCGACACACACCACCCTGTCACTCCGACAGAAACACCCCCCCGCAGTCACTCCGACAAACCCCACCCAGTCACTCCGACAAAAACACCCGCCCAAGTCATTCCGACACAAACAACCCCCCCAGTCACTCCGACAAACACCCCCCCCAGTCACTCCGACACAAGCACCCCCCCCAGTCACTCCGACAAACACCCCCCAGTCACTCCGACAAACACCCCCCCCAGTCACTCCGACACAAACACCACCCCCCCAGTCACTCCGACCAAAACACCCCCCCCAGTCACTCCGACAGACACGCCCCCAGTCACTCCGACACACCCCCCGTCACTTCGACACACACCCCCCCCAGACAATCCGACACAAACATCCCCCCAGTCACTCCGACACAAACACCCCCCCAAGTAACTCCGACACAGCCCCCCCGACACTCCGACACAAACACCACCCCAGTCACTCCGACACAAACAACACCACCAGACACTCCGACACAAACACCCCCCCAGTCACTCCGACACAAACACCCCCCCAGTCCCTCCGACACAAACAACCTCCCCAGTCACTCCGACAAACACCCCCCCAGTCGCTCCGACAAACGCCCCCCCAGTCACTCTGACACAAGCACCCCTCTAAGTCATTCCGACACAAACACCCCCCCAGTGACTCTGACAGAAACACCCCCCCAAGTCACTCTGACACAAACACCCCCCCAAGTCACTTCAACACAAACAGCACCCCCAATCACTCCGACACAAACACCCCCACCAGTCACTCCGACACACCCCCCCAGTCACTCCGACACAAACACCCCCGCAGTCAGTTCGACACAAACACCCCACCCCCAGTCACTCCGACACAAACACCCCCGCAGTCACTCCGACCGTCCCCACCCAGTCACTTCGACACAAACAGCGCCCCCCATCAATCCGATACAAACACCCCCCCCACAACTCCGACAGACACGCCCCCAGTCACTCCGACACAGACACCGCCCCCACAGTCACTCCTACCAAAATAGCCCCCCCCAGTCCCTCCGACACAAACACCCGACACAGTCACTCCGACAGACATCCCCCCAGTCACACCGACAAAAACAGCACCCCAAGTCACCCCGACACAAACAACCCCCAAGTCACTCCGACAGACACGCCCCAGTCACTCCGACACAAACACCCCCCAGTCACTCCGACACAAACACCCCCCCCAGTCACTCAGACCCACTCTCCCAGTCACTCCGACACAAACACCCCCCCAGTCACTCCGACAAACACACCCCCAGTCACTCCGACACATCCCCCAGTAACTCCAACACACACCCCACCCAGTCATTCCGACACAAACACCCCCCCAGTCACTCCGATACACACCCCACCAGTCACTACGACACACGCCCCCCAGTCACTCCGACACAAACACCCCCCCGTCACTCCGACACACACACCCCCCCAGTCACTCAGACACGTAAACCCCCCCAGTCACTCCGACAAAAACACCCCCCGCTGTCGCTCCGACACACCCACCCGTGTCACTCCGACACACAACCCCCCAGACACTCCGACACAAACACCCCCCTAGTCACTCCGACACAAACATCACTCCAGTCACTCCAACACAATCACCCCCCCAAGTCACTCCGACACAAGTACCCCCCCCCAGTCACTCCGACACAAACACCACCCCCAGTCAGTCCGACACAAACACCCCCCCGTCGTCACTCCGACACAAACACCTCCCCGTCGTCACTCCGATACACACCCCAACAGGCACTCCGACACAGCCCCCCCGTCACTCCGACACACACCCACCCCAGACAATCCGACACAAACACCCGCCCAGTCACTCCGACACAAACACCCCCCCCGTGTCACTCTAACACACACCCCCCCCAGACACTCCGACACAAACACCGCCCCAGTCACTCCGACACAAACACCCCCCCAAGTCACACGACACACCCCGCCCCGACACTCCGACACAAACACCCCCCCCAGTCACTCCGACACAAACACCACCCCCAGTCACTCCGACACAAACACCCCTCCCAGTCACTCCGACACAAACACCACCCCCCAGTCACTCCGACAGACACCCCCCCACCGACACAAACACACCCCCCTTGTCACTCGGACACAAACACACCCCCCGAGTCACTCCGAAACAAACAACCCACCCCAGTCACTCCGCCACACACCCCCCCAGTCACTCCGACACAAACAACCCCCCCATTCACTCCGACACAAACACCCCCACCAGTCACTCCGAGACATACACCTCCCCCCATTCACTCCAAAACAAACACCCCCCCCAGTCCCACCGACACAAACAACCTCCCAAGTCACTCCGACAAACACCCCCCCAGTCACTCTGAAACAAAAACTTCCCCAGTCACTCTGACACAAACACCCCCCCGAGTCACTTTGACACAAACACCCCCCCCAGTCACTCCGACACAGACACCCCCCTGAGTCACTCCGACACAACCCCTGCAGTCAGTCCGACACACCCCCCCGAGTCACTCCGACACAAACACCCCCCCAGTCACTCCGACACAAACACCCCACCAAGTCACTTCGACACAAACAGCCCCCCCATTCACTCTGACACAAACAGCCCCCCCAATCACTCCGACACAAACACCCCACCCAGTCACTCCGACACACCCCCCCAGCCAGTCCGACACACCCCCCCCAGTCACTTCGACACAAACACCCCCCCCAGTCACTCCGACACAAACACCCCCCCCCAGTCACTTCGACACAAACACCACCCCCATGACTCCGACACAAACACCCCCCCAGTCACTCCGACAGACACCCCCCCAGTCACTCCGACACAAACACCCCCCCAGTCACTCCGACACAATCACCACCCCAGTCTCTCCGACACAAGCACCCCCCCAGTCACTCCGACAGACACCCCCCCAGTCACTCCGACACAAACACACCCCCAGTCACTCCGACACAAACACCCCCCCAGTCACTCCGACAGACACCCCCCCAGTCACTCCGACACAAACACCCCCCCAGTCACTCCGACACAAACACCCCCCGCAGTCACTCCAACCCATTCCCCCAGTCACTCCGACACAAACCCCACCCCCAGTCACTCCGACACACAACCCACAAGTCACTCCAAAAACATCCCCCCAGTCACTCCGACACAAACACCCCCCCAGTCACTCCAACACAAACACCCCCCCCAGTCACTCCGACACACAACCCACAAGTCACTCCAACACATCCCCCCAGTCACTCCGACACAAACACCCCGCACCAGTCACTCTGACACAAACACCCCCACCGTAAATCCGACACAAACATCCCCCTCCAGTCACTCCGACAAACACCCCCCCCAGTCGCTCCGACACAAACACGCCCCCCCCAGTCACTCCGACAAACACCCCCCCCCAGTCGCTCCGACACAAACAGCCCCCCAGTCATTCCAACACAAACACCCCCCCCCCAAGAGACTCCGACACAAACACCGCCTCAGTCACTCCGACACAAACAGCACCCCCACAGTCACTCCGACCATAACACCCCCCCCAGTCCCTCCGACACAAACACCCCCCCCAGTGACTCCGACAGACAACCCCCCAGTCACTCCAACACAAACACCCCCCCAGTCACTCCGACACAAACACCCCACCCCAGTCACTCCGACACAAACACCCCACCCCAGTCACTCCGACACAAACACCCCCACCGTAAATCCGACACAAACATCCCCCTCCAGTCACTCCGATAAACACCCCCCCCAGTCGCTCCGACACAAACACGCCCCCCGCAGTCAGTTCGACACAAACACCCTACCCCCAGTCACTCCGACACAAGCACCCCCCCAGTCACTCCGACCAAAACACCACCCCCAAGTCCCTCCGACACAAACACCCCCCCCAGTGACTCCGACAGACAACCCCCCAGTCACTCCGACACAAACACCCCCCCAGTCACTCCGACACAAACACCCCCCCAGTCACTCCGACACAAACAGCCCCGCCCAGTAACTCCAACCCACTCCCCCAGTCACTCCGACACAAACACCCCGCACCAGTCACTCCGACACAAACACCCCCACCGTAAATCCGACACAAACACCCCCCTCCAGTCACTCCGACAAACACCCCCCCCAGTCGCTCCGACACAAACACGCCCCCCGCAGTCAGTTCGACACAAACACCCTACCCCCAGTCACTCCGACACAAGCACCCCCGCAGTCACTCTGACCGTCCCCACCCAGTCACTTCGACACAAACAGCCCCCCCCATCAATCCGACACAAACACCACCCCCAGTCACTCCGACAGACACGCCCCCAGTCACTCCGACACATCCCCCAGTAACTCCAACACACACCCCCCCCCAGTCACTCCGACACAAACACCCCCCCAGTCACTCCGATACACACCCCACCAGTCACTACGACACACGCCCCCCAGTCACTCCGACACAAACACCCCCCCGTCACTCCGACACACACACCCCCCCAGTCACTCAGACATGTTAACCCCCCCAGTCACTCCGACAAAAACACCCCCCGCTGTCGCTCCGACACACCCACCCGTGTCACTCCGACACAAACATCACTCCAGTCACTCCAACACAATCACCCCCCCAAGTCACTCTGACACAAGTACCCCCCCCCAGTCACTCCGACACAAACACCACCCCCAGTCAGTCCGACACAAACACCCCCCCGTCGTCACTCCGACACAAACACCCCCCCGTCGTCACTCCGACACACACCCCAACAGGCACTCCGACACAGCCCCCCCGTCACTCCGACACACACCCACCCCAGACACTCCGACACAAACACCCGCCCAGTCACTCCGACACAAACACCCCACCCAGTCATTCCGACACAAACACCCACCCCCGTGTCACTCCAACACACACGCCCCCCCCAGTCACTCCGACACAAACACCCCCCCAAGTCACTCCGACACACCCCGCCCCGACACTCCGACACAAACACCCCCCCCAGACACTCCGACACAAACACCCCCCCCAGACACTCCGACACAAACACCCCCCCCAGACACTCCGACACAAACACCCCTCCCAGTCACTCCGACACAAACACCACCCCCCAGTCACTCCGACAGACACCCCCCCACCGACACAAACACACCCCTCTTATCACTCGGACACAAACACACCCCCCGAGTCACTCCGAAACAAACAACCCACCCCAGTCACTCCGCCACACACCCCCCCAGTCACTCCGACACAAACAACGCCCCCATTCACTCCGACACAAACACCCCCCCCAGTCACTCCGACACAAACAACCTCCCAAGTCACTTCGACAAACACCCCCCCATTCACTCCGACAGAAACACCCCCACCAGTCACTCCGACAAACACCCCCCCAGTCACTCTGACACAAACACCACCCCAGTCTCTCCATCACAAACACCCCCCCCAGTCACTCCGACACAAACACTACCCCGAGTCATTCCGATACAAACACCCCCCCGTCGTCACTCCGACACACCCCCACCATCACTCCGACACACACCCACCCCAGTCACTCCGACACAAACACCCCACCCAGTCATTCCAACACAAACACCCCCCCAAGACACTCCGACAGACACGCCCCCAGTCACTCCGACACACCCCCCCGTCACTTCGACACATACCCACCCCAGAAACACCGACACAAACACCCCACCCAGTCATTCCGACACAAACACCCCACCCAGTCCCTCCGACACAAACAACCCCCCAAGTCACTTCGACACAAACACCCCCCAGTCACTCCAACACAATAACCCCACCAAGTCACTTCGACACAAACACCCCCCAGTCACTCCAACACAATAACCCCACCAAGTCACTCTGACACAAACATCACACCAGTCACTCCAACACAAACAGCCCCCCCCAGTCAATCCGACACAAACACCCTCCCCAGTCAATCCGACACAAACACCCCCCCGCGACACTCCGACAAACACCCCCCCAGTCACTCCAACAAAATCACCCCCCACAGACACTCCGACAAACACCCCCTAGTCACTCCGACACAAAGACCCCGCCCCAGTCACTCCGACAGACAACCCCCAGTCACTCCGACAATAACACCCCCCCAGTCACTCCGACAAAAACACACTCCCCAATCACTCCGACACAAACACCCCCCCACAGTCACTCCGACACACACCCCCAGTCAGTTCGACACACCACCCCCCCAGTCACTCCGACACATCCCCCCCACAGTCACTACGACAAAAACACCCCCCCCAGTCACTCCGACACAATCACCCTCCCCAGTCACTCCGAAAAACACCCCCTAGTCACTCCGACACAAAGACCCCACCCCCAGTCACTCCGACACAAACACCCCCCCCATTCACACCGACAGACACCCCCACAGTCACTCCAACACAGACACCACCCCCCCAGTCACTCCGACACAAACACCCCCCCAGTCACTGACACAAACACCCCCCACAGTCACTACGACGCAAACACCACCCCCCAGTCACTCCGACACAAACACCCCCCCACTCACTCCGACACAAACACCCCCCCAGTCACTCCGACACAAACACCCCCTCCAGTAACTCCGACACAAACACCCCTCCCAGTCACTCCGACACAAACAGCACCCCCAGTCAATCCGAAAATAACACCCCCCCCCAGTCACTCCGACACAAGCACCACCCCATTCACTACGACAAAAACAACCCCCTCCGGTACTCCGACACAACCACCCCCCCACAGTCACTCCGACACAAAGACCCCTCCCCCAGTCACGCCGACAGACAACCCCCAGTCACACCGACAAAAACACCCCCCCATTCATTCCGACACACACGCCCCCCCAGTCACTCCGACACAAACACCCCACCCAGTCACTCCGACAGAAACATTCTCCCCCAGTCACTCCGACAAAAACGCCCCCCCCCCAGTCACTCCGACACAAACACCCACCCCAATCACTCTGACACAAACACCCCCCCCCAGTCACTCCGACAGACACCCCCCCAGTCAATCCGACACAAACATCCCCCAGCGACACTCCGACAAACACCCACCCAGTCACTCCAACAAAATCACCCCCCACAGACACTCCGACAAACACCCACCCAGTCACTCCGACACAAAGACCCCCCCCCAGTCACTCCGACAGACAACCCCCAGTCACTCCGACAAAAACACACCCCCCAATCACTCCGACACAAAGACCCCGCCCCAGTCACTCCGACAGACAACCCCCAGTCACTCCGACAAAAACACACCCCCCAATCACTCCGACACAAACACCCCCCCACAGTGACTCCAACACGCACCCCCTCAGTCGCTCCGACACAAACACCCCCCCCAGTCACTCTGACACAAACACCCCCCAAGTCTCTCCATCACAAACACCCCCCCAGTCACTCCGTCACAAACACCCCCCCAGTCACTCCGACACAAATGCCCCCCCCAGTCAGTCCGACGGAAACACCCCCCCAGTCAATCCGACACACACCACCCTGTCACTCCGACAGAAACACCCCCCCACAGTCACTCCGACAAACCCCACCCAGTCACTCCGACAAAAACACCCGCCCAAGTCATTCCGACACAAACAACCCCCCCAGTCACTCCGACAAACACACCCGCAGTCACTCCGACACAAACACCCCCCCCCAGTCACTCTGACAAACATCCCCCAGTCACTCCGACCAAAACACCCCTCCCAGTCACTCCGACACAAACACCCCCCCCAGTCACTCCCACAGACACCCCCCCAGTCACTCCGACACAATCACCACCCCAGTCACTCCGACACAATCACCACCCCAGTCACTCCGACAGACACCCCCCCAGTCACTCCGACACAAACACCCCCCCAGTCATTCCGACACAATCACCACCCCAGTCACTCCGACACAAACACCCCCCCAGTCATTCCGACACAAACACCCCCCCAGTCACTCCGACACAAACACCCCCCGCAGTCACTCCAACCCATTCCCCCAGTCACTCCGAAACAAACCCCACCCCCAGTCACTCCAACACACCCCCCCAGTCACTCCGAGACAAACAACCCGAGTCACTCCGACTCAAACACCCCCCCCATTCGCTCCGACACATCTCCCCACGTCACTCCGACACACAGCCCCCCCAGACACTCCGACACAAAAACCCCTCCAGTCACTCCGACACAAACACCCCCCCAGTCATTCCAACACAAACACCCCCCCCAAGACACTCCGACACAAAACACCGCCTCAGTCACTCCGACACAAACAGCACCCCCACAGTCACTCCGAGCAAAACACCCCCCCCAGTCCCTCCAACAACCCCCCGTGACTCCGACAGACAACCCCCCAGTCACTCCGACACAAACACCCCCCCAGTCACTCCGACACAACCACCCCCCCCAGTCACTCCGACACAAACAGCCCCCCCCAGTAACTCCAACCCACTCCCCCAGTCACTCCGACACAAACACCCCGTACCAGTCACTCCGACACAAACACCCCCACCGTAAATCCGACACAAACACCCCCCTCCAGTCACTCCGACAAACACCCCCCCAGTCGCTCCGACACAAACACGCCCCCCCCAGTCACTCCGACAAACACCCCGCCCAGTCACTCCGACACAAATACCGACCCCCCCAGTCACTCCGACACAAACACCGCCCCCCAGTCACTCTGACACAAACACCCCTCCCAGGCACTCCGACAGACACCCCCCCAGTCAATCCGACACAAACACCCTCCCCAGTCAATCCGACACAAACACCCCCCCGCGACACTGCGTCAAACACCCCCCCTCGACACTCAGACACAAATACCCCCCCAGTCACTCCAACAAAATCACCCCCCACAGACACTCCGACAAACACCCCCTAGTCACTCCGACACCAAAGACCCCGCCCCAGTCACTCCGACAGACAACCCCCAGTCACTCCGACAATAACACCCCCCCAGTCACTCCGACAAAAACACACTCCCCAATCACTCCGACACAAACACCCCCCCCCAGTCACTCCGACACATCCCCCCCACAGTCACTCTGACAAAAACACCCCCCCCAGTCAGTCCGACACAATCACCCTCCCCAGTCACTCCGTAAAACACCCCCTAGTCACTCCGACACAAAGACCCCACCCCCAGTCACTCCGACACAAACACCCCCCCCATTCACACCGACAGACACCCCCACAGTCACTCCAACACAGACACCACCCCCCCAGTCACTCCGACACAAACACCCCCCCAGTCACCGACACAAACACCCCCCACAGTCACTACGACGCAAACACCACCCCGTAGTCACTCCGACACAAACACCCCCCCAGTCACTCCGACACAAACACCCCCCACTCACTCCGACACAAACACCCCCTACAGTAACTCCGACACAAACACCCCTCCCAGTCACTCCGACACAAACAGCACCCCCAGTCAATCCGAAAATAACACCCCCCCCAGTCACTCCGACACAAACGGCCCCCCCCAGTCACTCCGACACAAACCCCCCTCTAGTCAATCCGAAAAATACTTTCCCCCAGTCACTCCGACACAAGCACCACCCCATTCACTCCGACAAAAACAACCCCCTCAGGTACTCCGACACAACCACCCCCCCACAGTCACTCCGACACAAAGACCCCTCCCCCAGTCACGCCGACAGACAACCCCCAGTCACACCGACAAAAACACCCCCCCATTCATTCCGACACACACGCCCCCCAGTCACTTCGACAAAAGCAATCCCCCCAGTCACTCCGACACAAACACCACCCCCCAGTCACTCCGACCAAAACACCCCCCCCAGTCACTCCGACAGACACGCCCCCAGTCACTCCGACACACCCCCCCGTCACTTCGACACACACCCACCCCAGTCACTCCGACACAAACACCCCCCCCAGTTACTACGACACAAACACCACCCCCCCAGTCACTCCGACCAAAACACCCCCCCCAGTCACTCCGACAGACACGCCCCCAGTCACTCCGACACACCCCCCCGTCACTTCGACACACACCCACCCCAGTCATTCCGACACAAACACCCCCCCCAGTTACTACGACACAAACACCCCCACCAGTCACTCCGACACAATCACCCTCCCCAGTCACTCCGAAAAACACCCCTTAGTCACTCTGACACAAAGACCCCACCCCCAGTCACTCCGACACAAACACCCCCCTCATTCACACCGACAGACACCCCCACAGTCACTCCAACACAGACACCACCCCCCCAGTCACTCCGACACAAACACCCCCCCAGTCACTGACACAAACACCCCCCACAGTCACTACGACGCAAACACCACCCCGCAGTCACTCCGACACAAACACCCCCCACTCACTCCGACACAAACACCCCCCCAGTCACTCCGACACAAACACCCCCTCCAGTAACTCCGACACAAACACCCCTCCCAGTCACTCCGACACAAACAGCACCCCCAGTCAATCCAAAAATAACACCCCCCCCAGTCACTCCGACACAAACACCCCTCTAGGCAATCCGAAAAATACTTTCCCCCAGTCACTCCGACACAAGTACCACCCCATTCACTCCGACAAAAACAACCCCCTCAGGTACTCCGACACAACCACCCCCCACAGTCACTCCGACACAAAGACCCCTCCCCCAGTCACGCCGACAGACAACCCCCAGTCACACCGACAAAAACACCCCCCCATTCATTCCGACACACACGCCCCCCCAGTCACTTCGACAAAAGCAATCCCTCCAGTCACTCCGACACAAACACCCACCCAGTCACTCCGACAGAAACATTCTCCCCCAGTCACTCCGACAAAAACGCCCCCCCCAGTCACTCCGACACAAACACCCACCCCAATCACTCTGACACAAACACCCCCCCCCCAGTCACTCCGACAGACACCCCC
>NW_027600303.1:0-16110 GCF_964194155.1 Cetorhinus maximus | reverse complement strand
CCTCTTGCTCTCCAGCTGCTTCTCCTGCTCCTTGACATCCTCGAGATCAGAGTCGTCGAGGTCACTTGCCAGGGAGATGTCGTCGGCCATCTCCTGGTCAGAGACATTGATGCCGTCCTGGTCAAGGAGTCCATCCTCCAGGGCCTGGTCAGCCATCCTCATGTCGCCCTGTTCGATCTCCGTCATCTGTGGGGGCGACAGGACACAGGAACATAAGGAATAGGAGCCCGAGGCCATTCGGCCCACTGTGACTGTGCCAGCTCTCTGTGAGCGGGGCAGCAGAGAGGAGGGCAGGAGAGGGTTTGACCCGGGGGATGGGGGGGGTGGGGAGGGGGTGAAAGAGGGACGAAGGGGAGTTGGGGGAGGGAGGGAGCGAGCGAGGGGGGTGGTGGGCAAGGGCAAGGGGGGCAGAGCAGCCGTGCGAAGGGGGGGCTGGCGGAGCGAGGGGTGTGAGGGGGGAGGGAACAAGCGAGGGAGGAGAGAGAGAGAGAGAGAGATGGGGGGGCGGGAGAGACAGAGAGGGAGAGAGATGGGGGGGCGGGAGAGAGATGGGGGGTGGGAGAGAGAGAGAGAAAGAAAGAGGGGGGGGCGGGAGAGTGAGAGAGACAGAGAGAGAGGGAGAGGGGCGGGAGAGAGAGGGAGTGAGCGCGCGCGTGCGAGAGAGAGACGGGAGAGCGAGACAGGGCTGGAAGAGTGTGAGAGAGAGAGAGAGAGGGAGAGAGGGAGAGAGGGAGAGAGGTAGAGAGGGAGGGAGGGAGGGAGGGAGGGAGGGAGGGAGGGAGGGAGGGAGGGAGGGAGGGAGGGAGGGAGGGAGGGAGGGAGGGAGAGGGAGAGGGAGAGAGGGAGAGAGAGAGGGGCGGGAGAGAGAGAGGGGCGGGAGAGAGAGAGGGGCGGGAGAGAGAGAGGGGCGGGAGAGAGAGAGGGGCGGGAGAGAGAGAGGGGCGGGAGAGAGAGAGGGGCGGGAGAGAGAGAGGGGCGGGAGAGAGAGAGGGGCGGGAGAGAGAGAGGGGCGGGAGAGAGAGAGGGGCGGGAGAGAGAGAGAGGGGCGGGAGAGAGAGAGGGGCGGGAGAGAGAGAGGGGCGGGAGAGAGAGAGGGGCGGGAGAGAGAGAGGGGCGGGAGAGAGAGAGGGGCGGGAGAGAGAGAGGGGCGGGAGAGAGAGAGGGGCGGGAGAGAGAGAGGGGCGGGAGAGAGAGAGGGGCGGGAGAGAGAGAGGGGCGGGAGAGAGAGAGGGGCGGGAGAGAGAGAGGGGCGGGAGAGAGAGAGGGGCGGGAGAGAGAGAGGGGCGGGAGAGAGAGAGGGGCGGGAGAGAGAGAGGGGCGGGAGAGAGAGAGGGGCGGGAGAGAGAGAGGGGCGGGAGAGAGAGAGGGGCGGGAGAGAGAGAGGGGCGGGAGAGAGAGAGGGGCGGGAGAGAGAGAGGGGCGGGAGAGAGAGAGGGGCGGGAGAGAGAGAGGGGCGGGAGAGAGAGAGGGGCGGGAGAGAGAGAGGGGCGGGAGAGAGAGAGGGGCGGGAGAGAGAGAGGGGCGGGAGAGAGAGAGGGGCGGGAGAGAGAGAGGGGCGGGAGAGAGAGAGGGGCGGGAGAGAGAGAGGGGCGGGAGAGAGAGAGGGGCGGGAGAGAGAGAGGGGCGGGAGAGAGAGAGGGGCGGGAGAGAGAGAGGGGCGGGAGAGAGAGAGGGGCGGGAGAGAGAGAGGGGCGGGAGAGAGAGAGGGGCGGGAGAGAGAGAGGGGCGGGAGAGAGAGAGGGGCGGGAGAGAGAGAGGGGCGGGAGAGAGAGAGGGGCGGGAGAGAGAGAGGGGCGGGAGAGAGAGAGGGGCGGGAGAGAGAGAGGGGCGGGAGAGAGAGAGGGGCGGGAGAGAGAGAGGGGCGGGAGAGAGAGAGGGGCGGGAGAGAGAGAGGGGCGGGAGAGAGAGAGGGGCGGGAGAGAGAGAGGGGCGGGAGAGAGAGAGGGGCGGGAGAGAGAGAGGGGCGGGAGAGAGAGAGGGGCGGGAGAGAGAGAGGGGCGGGGAGAGAGAGAGGGGCGGGAGAGAGAGAGGGGCGGGAGAGAGAGAGGGGCGGGAGAGAGAGAGGGGCGGGAGAGAGAGAGGGGCGGGAGAGAGAGAGGGGCGGGAGAGAGAGAGGGGCGGGAGAGAGAGAGGGGCGGGAGAGAGAGAGGGGCGGGAGAGAGAGAGGGGCGGGAGAGAGAGAGGGGCGGGAGAGAGAGAGGGGCGGGAGAGAGAGAGGGGCGGGAGAGAGAGAGGGGCGGGAGAGAGAGAGGGGCGGGAGAGAGAGAGGGGCGGGAGAGAGAGAGGGGCGGGAGAGAGAGAGGGGCGGGAGAGAGAGAGGGGCGGGAGAGAGAGAGGGGCGGGAGAGAGAGAGGGGCGGGAGAGAGAGGGGCGGGAGAGAGAGAGGGGCGGGAGAGAGAGAGGGGCGGGAGAGAGAGAGGGGCGGGAGAGAGAGAGGGGCGGGAGAGAGAGAGGGGCGGGAGAGAGAGTGGGGCGGGAGAGAGAGTGGGGCGGGAGAGAGAGTGGGGCGGGAGAGAGAGAGGGGCGGGAGAGAGAGAGGGGCGGGAGAGAGAGAGGGGCGGGAGAGAGAGAGGGGCGGGAGAGAAAGAGGGGCGGGAGAGAGAGGGGCGGGAGAGAGAGGGGCGGGAGAGAAAGAGGGGCGGGAGAGAGAGGGGCGGGAGAGAGAGGGGCGGGGTGCGGGGAGGAGGAGAGACGGTGAAACCTTTGGGACTGACCTTCCTGCGGTTAATTGCTTTGAGGGAGAAGAGGCAGACCTCAGCATCGTCAGCGATGGAGACCCCTGGCAGATCCATCTTCAACTCAATCCTCTCTCGCTGCTTCCGTCTCTCCTTCAGAATCTTCTTCTTCTTCCTGTTCCAGAGCACAGACAGAGACACTCACACACACAGTGACAGCGATGAGGCAGACACAGCCATAAAGACACACCCAACTCACAGCACAGCCCATCAGACAGAAGCTTCCATCCAGGTACCCGGAACGCGCTCCGTTTCGACTGAGCAGCGGTTCCCGGTGACGGGGGGGTCGGTGACAGAAGGGAAACTGATTTCTAACAACACACGCAGGTTATAACTCAATCTACCCATCGCCCTCTTGACATTCAATGGGCATCACCATCGCTGAATCCCCCACTATCAACATCCCGGGGGTTTTACCATTGACCAGAAACTGAACTGGACCAGCCATATAAATACTGTGGCTACAAGAGCAGGTCAGAGGCTGAGAATCCTGCGGAGAGTAACTCACCTCCTGACTCCCCAAACCCTGTCCACCATCTACAAGGCACAAGTCAGGAGTGTGATGGGACACTCCCCACTTGCCTGGATGAGTGCAGCTCCCACAACACTCAAGAAGCTCAACACCGTCCAGGACAAAGCAGCCCCCGCTCGATCGGCACCCCATCCACAAACATTCACTCCCTGCAGCACCGACGCACAGTAGCAGCAGCGTGTGTACCATCTACAAGATGCACTGCAGCAACTCACCAAGGCTCCTTCGACAGCACCTTCCAAACCCACGACCGCTACCATCTAGAAGGACAAGGGCAGCAGACACATGGGGAACACCCACCACCTGGAAGTTCCCCTCCGAGCCACTCACCATCCTGACTTGGGAATATATCGGCCGTTCCTTCACTGTCGCTGGGGTTAAAATCCTGGAACTCCCTCCCTAACAGCGCTGTGGGTGTACCTACACCACACAGACAAAATCCTGGAACTCCCTCCCTAACAGCGCTGTGGGTGTACCTACACCCCAGAGACAAAATCCTGGAACTCCCTCCCTAACAGCGCCGTGGGTGTACTTACACCACAGGGACAAAATCCTGGAACTCCCTCCCTAACAGCGCCGTGGGTGTACTTACACCACAGGGACAAAATCCTGGAACTCCCTCCCTAACAGCGCTGTGGGTGTACCTACACCACAGGGACAAAATCCTGGAACTCCCTCCCTAACAGCGCTGTGGGTGTACCTACACCACACGGACAAAATCCTGGAACTCCCTAACAGCGCTGTGGGTGTACCTACACCACACGGACAAAATCCTGGAACTCCCTCCCTAACAGCGCTGTGGGTGTACCTACACCACACGGACAAAATCCTGGAACACCCTCCCTAACAGCGCTGTGGGTGTACCTACACCACATGGGACAAAATCCTGGAACACCCTCCCTAACAGCACTGTGGGTGTACCTACACCACACGGACAAAATCCTGGAACTCCCTCCCTAACAGCGCTGTGGGTGTACCTACACCACACGGACAAAATCCTGGAGGGGGGCCAGGGTCCTGGGTGGGTTTGAGGAAGAGGGTGGAGAGTTTTTTTAAAAGCAGAGGTGCTGTCAGGCTGGGAGCCAACGTGGGAAGCGAGCGCAGGACTGGGCGGAAAGGGCCCGAGGCCTCGGCGTGAGGCGGGATGGTCTCTCCCCACGGGAAAGGTCAGAGCGGATCCAGGGACGGCCAGGAATACTCGAGCCGCGCCGACTGGGGGAGGGGGAGAGCGGGAGAGAGAGAGAGAGAGAAACAGAGTCAGTTCCCTCGGTCGAAAGCCCCTTGCGCCAGAGCTTGGAAAGCAAGCACGATGGACGGGGGGGCAGAGGAGAGACAAAGCTGGGGTTGGGGTGGGGGTGGGGGGTGGGGGTGGGGTTGGGGGTGGGGGTGGGGCGGGGGGAAGCGGGGCAATCCTGCCAGAGAGAGGAGAGCTGAACTTCCTCGAGGTGGGAACTTCCCGGAAGGAGGTGAGCTTCCGTAACATCACTCGACGCCCAGCTCATCCGCTGTGGAAGCCCTCACCCAGGCCCCTGTCCCCTGTCCCCCTCCCCGCTCCGGGCTCCACCATACCGAGGCTCTCCCGGCTGCTCTCCCACATTCTACCCTCCGCAAACTTCAGCTCATCCAGAACTCAGCTGCCCCTCACCCCCACCCCGTGTCCGAGCTCACAGTGAATCCCCTTCACCCGTCATCCCCTGTGCTCGCTGACCACACACTGACCCCCCACCCGGTTAAACAACACCTCGATTTTAAAATTCACATCCTCATTTTCAAATCCCTCCATGGCCTCAACCCTCCCTATCTCTGTAACCTCCTCCAGTCCCTACAACCCTCCCTATCTCTGTCACCTCCTCCAGCCCCCTACAACCCTCCCTATCTCTGTAACCTCCTCCAGCCCCCTACAACCCTCCCTATCTCTGTCACCTCCTCCAGCCCCCTACAACCCTCCCTATCTCTGTAACCTCCTCCAGCCCCTACACCCCTCCCTATCTCTGTCACCTCCTCCAGCCCCCTACAACCCTCCCTATCTCTGTAACCTCCTCCAGCCCCTACACCCCTCCCTATCTCTGTAACCTCCTCCAGCCCCTACAACCCTCCCTATCACTGTAACCTCCTCCAGCCCCTACACCCCTCCCTATCTCTGTAACCTCCTCCAGCCCCTACAACACTCCCTATCTCTGTAACCTCCTCCAGCCCCTACACCCCTCCCTATCTCTGTAACCTCCTCCAGCCCCTACAACCCTCCCTATCTCTGTAACCTCCTCCAGCCCCTACAGCCCTCCCTATCTCTGTAACCTCCTCCAGCCCCTACAACCCTCCCTATCTCTGTAACCTCCTCCAGCCCCTACAACCCTCCCTATCTCTGTAACCTCCTCCAGCCCCTACAACCCTCCCTATCTCTGTAACTTCCTCCAGCCCCTACAACCCTCCCTATCTCTGTAACCTCCTCCAGCCCCTACAACCCTCCCTCTCTCTGTAACTTCCTCCAGCCCCTACAACCCTCCCTATCTCTGTAACCTCCTCCGGCCCCTCAACCCTCCCTATCTCTGTAACCTCCTCCGGCCCCTCAACCCTCCCTATCGCTGTAACCCCCTCCAGCCCCCTACAACCCTCCCTATCTCTGTAACCACCTCTAGCACCTACAACCCTCCCTATCTATTTAACCTCCTCCAGCCCCTACAACCCTCCCTATCTCTGTAACCTCCTCCAGCCCCCTACAACCCTCCCTATCTCTGTAACCTCCTCCAGTCGCCTACAACCCTCCCTATCGCTGTAACCTCCTCCAGCCCCTACCACCCTCCCTATCTCTGTAATCTCCTCCAGCCCTTACCACCCTCCCTATCTCTGTAACTTCCTCCAGCCCCTACAACCCTCCCTATCTCTGTAACCTCCTCCAGCCCCTACAACCCTCCCTATCTCTGTAACCTCCTCCGGCCCCCTACAACCCTTCCCATCTCTGTAATCTCCTCCAGCCCCCTACAACCCTCCCTATCTATTTAACCTCCTCCGACCCCTCAACCCTTCTTATCTCCGTAACCTCCTCCAGCCCCTACAACCCTCCCTATCTCTGTAACCTCCTCCAGCCCCCTACGAACCTCCCTATCTCTGTAACCTCCTCCAGCCCCCTACAAACCTCCCTATCTCTGTAACCTCCTCCAGTCGCCTACAACCCTCCCTATCGCTATAACCTCCTCCAGCCCCTACAACCCTCCCTATCTCTGTAACCTCCTCCGGCCCCCTACAACCCTTCCCATCTCTGTAATCTCCTCCAGCCCCCTACAACCCTCCCTATCTCTGTAACCACCTCTAGCACCTACAACCCTCCCTATCTATTTAACCTCCTCCGGCCCCTCAACCCTCCTTATCTCCGTAACCTCCTCCAGCCCCCTACAACCCTCCCTATCGCTGTAACCTCCTCCAGCCCATACAACCCTCCCTATCTATTTAACCTCCTCCAGCCCCTCAACCCTCCCTATCTCTGTAACCTCCTCCAGCCCCCTACAATCCTCCCTATCCCCGTAACCTGCTCCAGCCCCTACACCCCTCCCTATCTCTGTAACCTCCTCCAGCCCCTACACCCCTCCCTATCTCTGTAACCTCCTCCAGACCCTACAACCCTCCCTATCCCTGTAACCTCCTCCAGCCCCGACACCCCTCCCTATCTCTGTAACCCTCCTACGACCCTCCGAGATCTCTGCGCTCCTCCAATTGCGGCCTCTTGACCATCTCCCCCCCCCACCCCCCACCCCCCGATTTTAATCGCTCCACCATTGGCGGCCGTGCCTTCAGCTGCCTGGGGGTGGGCCCTGAGCTCTGGAATTCCCTCCCTAAACCTCTCCGTCTCTATCGATCCTGAAAAACACCCTCTTTGACTGAGCTTTGGGTCACCTGACCCAATACCTCACCTGTCTGGGTGTTACATTTGGCTTTGTCATGGATCCTGTGAATCGCCTTGAGGGGAGGGGGTTTCATTGTGTCAGGAGCGCGACGACCATTAGAAGTTGTTTTTGTTGCCGGCAGCGACCACCCCTATTGGCCGAGAGTGTAGGTGATAAGACCTGACAGGCAGGGGTGGACCCTCAATGGGGTGTCAGGTGTCGACGCCCAGGCTTTGGCGGGGCAAAGGGGGCCCACAGCAATTACCTCTTAAGTTCCGTCACCTCCTCAGCCTTCAGCAGGGCTAGCTGCTGGTCCATGTGCTCCTCCTCCTGGGCGAGGAGGCCCTCTCCCTCCTGGGCGAGGAGGCTCTCTCCCTCCTGGGCGAGGAGGCCCTTTCCCTCCTCTTCCGGCTGCTCGCTGGCCTTCACCGCGCCCTTCTCATCGTCGCTCTCGTCCTCCGAGTTCAGGCTGAAAGGCCGGAAAGAGAGAGAAAATTAAACCCCGTGAGGACGCGGGACTTCAGCTGATGTCACGGCCTCGCTGGTGCTGCGCCCACACTCCCCAACACCTCCCTCCCTCCCTCCCTCCACCCGCCTGGGGCCCCATGGGATCCCCCTGCACAGCAGCGCCCACACTCCCCAACTCCTCCCTCCACCCGCCACCCCGGCAAAAAAAACCCTGGCCACGCGCCAACACTGATTCGGCGCCAGCTGTTCGACTGCAGCAGGCATCGCGTCATCCAACCGGGTCTCGCACAACCGCGCCAAAGGCTTTCCCTTACCCAGGCCACTAAACCGTGCACTGCTCCCCCCCGCCCAACCCAGGCCCAATCCCTGCCTCACGCCCGTACCACCCCCTCCCTCCCTCCCTCCCTCACCCCCCGATCGAAAAGAGGGTTTATGCGAAGCAGCCTCACCCACCGCCGGCGGCGGAACCGTCCGCGGACGCTAAGCCGCAGCGGGGGCGCCGAGGGCTCACCTGATGTTGTCGCCCAGCTCCTTCGCCTGGTCCTTCAGGTTCTTCACGAGGTGACGTCTCAGTTTGTTCCTCCAGCTCAGTAGCAGCCTAGAGAGGCAGAACAGAATTACAGTCACCGAATCCCCCGCCCTGGCGTTACCGTCACCGAATCCCCAGCCCCCGTCCTGGCGTTACCGTCACCAAATCCCCCCCCCCACCCTGCCCTGGCGTTACCGTCACCGAATCCCTCGCTATCAACATCCTGGGGGTTTTACCATTGACCAGAAACTGAACTGGACCCAGCCATATAAATACTGTGGCTACAAGAGCAGGTCAGAGGCTGGGAATCCTGCGGAGAGTCACTCACCTCCTGACTCCCCAAAGCCTGTCCACCATCTACAAGGCACAAGTCAGGAGTGTGATGGGATACTCCCCACTTGCCTGGATGAGTGCAGCTCCCACAACACTCGAGAAGCTCGACACCGTCCAGGACAAAGCAGCCCCGCTGGATCGGCACCCCATCCACAAACATTCACTCCCTCCACCACCGACGCACAGTAGCAGCAGTGTGTGTACCATCTACAAGATGCACTGCAGCAACTCACCAAGGCTCCTTAGACAGCACCGCCCAAACCCACGACCGCTACCATCTAGAAGGACAAGGGCAGCAGACACATGGGGAACACCCACCACCTGGAAGTTCCCCTCCGAGCCCCTCACCATCCCGACTTGGAAATATATCGGCCGTTCCTTCACTGTCGCTGAGTCAAAATCCTGGAACTCCCTCCCTAACAGCGCTGTGGGTGTACCTACACCACACGGGACAAAATCCTGGAACTCCCTCCCTAACAGCGCTGTGGGTGTACCTACACCACACGGGCAAAATCCTGGAACTCCCTCCCTAACAGCGCTGTGGGTGTACCTACACCACACGGGACAAAATCCTGGAACTCCCTCCCTAACAGCGCTGTGGGTGTACCTACACCACACGGGGATTGCAGCGGCTCAAGAAGGCAGCTCACCACCACCACCTTCTCAAGGGGGCAATTAGGGACGGGCAATAAATGCTGGGCCTGGTCACATTCCATGTAGGGAGATGGAGAAGGTTGTAGGGCTGGAGGAGGTACGAACATAACAAATAGGGCCATTCGGCCCCTTGAGCCTGCTCTGCTGTTCGATAAGATCGGGGCTGATCCCATCGTGGTCTCAACTCCACTTTCCTGTCTGTCCCCCTCCCTCCATAACCCTCGACTCCCCCCCCCTCCCTTGTCGATCAGTCTAACTCAGCCTTGAATATATTCAGTGACCCGGCCCCCACTGCTCTCTGGGTGAGGGGGGGAGAGAATTCCACAGACTCACGACCCTCCCAGAGAGGAAATTCCTCCTCGTCTCCGTCTTCAATGGGAGACCCCTCGTTCTGAAACTGTGGCCCCCCCCCACCTCGTTCTAGATTCCCCCCCTCCTCTCAGCATTCACCCTGTCAAACCCCCCTCCCTCCCTCAGAATCTGATATGTTTCAATAAGACCACCCCTCATTCTTCTAAACTCCAGTGGGTACAAGGCCCAACCTGCTCAGCCTCTCCTCATCGGACAAACCCCCTTCACCCCAGGAATCACTCAACACAGAACATCGCCACACAAGATCGGGTGTTCCCCCTCACCTCAGCTCCTTACGACCCAGCACACGCACATCTTTGCAGCATTCCCGGACCTCCGGTGTGGTGGCGGAATGGTTTTCCAGCACTGGATTGTCAAAGGTGATCTGGGAACAGCAGGAAGATAGAGAAAAGAGAGAGAGAGAGGGGGAGAGCGAAAGAGAGGGGGAGAGCGAGAGTGAGGGGGAGAGCGAGAGTGAGGGGGAGAGCGAGAGTGAGGGGGAGAGCGAGAGTGAGGGGGAGAGCGAGAGTGAGGGGGAGAGCGAGAGTGAGGGGGAGAGCGAGAGTGAGGGGGAGAGCGAGAGTGAGGGGGAGAGCGAGGGAGAGGGGGAGAGCGAGGGAGGGGGAGAGCGAGAGTGAGGGGGAGAGCGAGAGTGAGGGGGAGAGCGAGAGTGAGGGGGAGAGCGAGAGTGAGGGGGAGAGCGAGAGTGAGGGGGAGAGCGAGAGTGAGGGGGAGAGCGAGAGTGAGGGGGAGAGCGAGAGAGAGGGGGAGAGCGAGAGACAGGGGGAGAGCGAGAGACAGGGGGAGAGCGAGAGAGAGGGGGAGCAGGAGCACATCATCACAAATTCTTAATTCTCATCTACACAGTACCTAACACCACCTCAACAGGCCCCAAGGTGCTTCACAGACAATCAAGTTCTTTCCTTTTGTACTAACCCTCCGACAGTGCGGCGCTCCCTCAGTCCCGACCCTCCGACAGTGCAGCACTCCCTCAGTACTGACCCTCCGACAGTGCGGCGCTCCCTCAGTACTGACCCTCCGACAGTGCGGCGCTCCCTCAGTACTGACCCTCCGACAGTGCGGCACTCCCTCAGTACTGACCCTCCGACAGTGCGGCACTCCCTCAGTACTGACCCTCCGACAGTGCGGCACTCCCTCAGTACTGACCCTCCGACAGTGCGGCACTCCCTCAGTACTGACCCTCCGACAGTGCGGCACTCCCTCAGTACTGACCCTCCGACAGTGCGGCGCTCCCTCAGTACTGACCCTCCTACAGTGCGGCACTCCCTCAGTACTGAGCCTCTGACAGTGCGGCACTCCCTCAGTACTGACCCTCTGACAGTGCAGCACTCCCTCAGTACTGACCCTCCGACAGTGCGGCACTCCCTCAGTACTGACACTCCGACAGTGCAGCGCTCCCTCAGCACTGACCCTCCGACAGTGCGGCGCTCCCTCAGCACTGACCCTCCGACAGTGCGGCACTCCCTCAGCACTGACCCTCCGACAGTGCGGCGCTCCCTCAGTACTGACCCTCCGACAGTGCGGCACTCCCTCAGTACTGACCCTCCGAAAGTGCGGCGCTCCCTCCTTGCACCCCTGTCCGTGGGCAGTGTATGACGCCCCGGGGGTGAGAGGTCAGCCCTGAACCCACCCCCCAGCCGCTCACCTCATTGGCTTTGTCCAGGAAGTCCACTGGATTGCGCGCCTTGATGAACTCCATCAACGTGAAGCGGTGGTACAGCGTGTAGTCACCCTCGGCATATCCCTCCGCCTGCAGGAAACAGACCCACACGTCAACGAGGACGCAAGACAGATGCAGAACTCCCGACACGAGGGGGCTTGTGCCATAAATCCTGCGCCAATCGCATCTCAGGGCGAGCTTCATGGAGCAGAACATCATCTAGCCTGTCCCCGCCCTCCGGAACATGGCCGACCTCTCCCCTGCCTCAGCTCATCCGCTGCGGAAACCCTCACCCAGGCCCCTGTCCTCCTCCGGACTTGACTCTCCCGGCTGCTCTCCCACATTCGACCCTCCGGACACTTCAGCTCATCCAGAACTCAGCTGCCCCTTACCCACCCCACCGTGTCCGAGCTCACAGTGAATCCCCTTCACCCGTTACCCCCTGTGCTCGCTGACCCCACACTGACCCCTCCCCCCCCGGTTAAACAACGCCTCGATTTTAAAATTCACATCCTCGTTTTCAAATCCCTCCGTGGCCTCAACCCTCCCTATCTCTGTAACCTCCTCCAGCCCCTACAACCCTCCCTATCTCTGTAACCTCCTCCAGCCCCTACAACCCTCCCTATCTCTGTAACCTCCTCCAGCCCCTACACTCCTCCCTATCTCTGTAACCTCCTCCAGCCCCTACAACCCTCCCTATCTCTGTATCCTCCTCCAGCCCCCTACACCCCTCCCTATCTCTGTAACCTCCTCCAGCCCCTACACCCCTCCCTATCTCTGTAACCTCCTCCAGCTCCTACACCCCTCCCTATCTCTGTAACCTCCTCCAGCCCCCTACACCCCTCCCTATCTCTGTAACCTCCTCCAGCCCCCTACAACCCTCCCTATCTCTGTAACCTCCTCCAGCCCCTACACCCCTCCCTATCTCTGTAACCTCCTCCAGCCCCTACAACCCTCCCTATCTCTGTAACCTCCTCCAGCTCCTACACCCCTCCCTATCTCTGTAACCTCCTCCAGCCCCTACACCCCTCCCTATCTCTGTAACCTCCTCCAGCCCCTACAACCCTCCCTATCTCTGTAACCTCCTCCAGCCCCTACACCCCTCCCTATCTCTGTAACCTCCTCCAGCTCCTACACCCCTCCCTATCTCTGTAACCTCCTCCAGCCCCCTACAACCCTCCCTATCTCTGTAACCTCCTCCAGCCCCTACACCCCTCCCTATCTCTGTAACCTCCTCCAGCCCCTACAACCCTCCCTATCTCTGTAACCTCCTCCAGCCCCTACAACCCTCCCTATCTCTGTAACCTCCTCCAGCCCCTACAACCCTCCCTATCTCTGTAACCTCCTCCAGCCCCTACAACCCTCCCTATCTCTGTAACCTCCTCCAGCCCCTACAACCCTCCCTATCTCTGTAACCTCCTCCAGCCCCTACAACCCTCCCTATCTCTGTAACCTCCTCCAGCCCCTACAACCCTCCCTATCTCTGTAACCTCCTCCAGCCCCTACAACCCTCCCTATCTCTGTAACCTCCTCCAGACCCTACAACCCCTATCTCTGTAACCTCCTCCAGACCCTACAACCCTCCCTATCTCTGTAACTTCCTCCAGCCACTACAACCCTCCCTATCTCTGTAACCTCCTCCAGCCCCTACAACCCTCCCTATCTCTGTAACCTCCTCCAGCCCCTACAACCCTCCCTATCTCTGTAACCTCCTCCAGCCCCTACAACCCTCCCTATCTCTGTAACCTCCTCCAGCCCCTACAACCCTCCCTATCTCTGTAACCTCCTCCAGCCCCTACAACCCTCCCTATCTCTGTAACCTCCTCCAGCCCCTACAACCCTCCCTATCTCTGTAACCTCCTCCAGCCCCTACAACCCTCCCTATCTCTGTAACCTCCTCCAGACCCTACAACACTATCTCTGTAACCTCCTCCAGCCCCTACAACCCTCCCTATCTCTGTAACTTCCTCCAGCCACTACAACCCTCCCTATCTCTGTAACCTCCTCCAGCCCCTACAACCCTCCCTATCTCTGTAACCTCCTCCAGCCCCTACAACCCTCCCTATCTCTGTAACCTCCTCCAGCCCCTACAACCCTCCCTATCTCTGTAACCTCCTCCAGCCCCTACAACCCTCCCTATCTCTGTAACCTCCTCCAGCCCCTACAACCCTCCCTATCTCTGTAACCTCCTCCAGACCCTACAACACTATCTCTGTAACCTCCTCCAGACCCTACAACCCTATCTCTGTAACCTCCTCCAGACCCTACAACCCTCCCTATCTCTGTAACTTCCTCCAGCCACTACAACCCTCCCTATCTCTTTAACCTCCTCCAGCCCCTACAACACTCCCTATCTCTGTAACCTCCTCCAGCCCCTACAACACTCCCTATCTCTGTAACCTCCTCCAGCCCCTACAACCCTCCCTATCTCTGTAACCTCCTCCAGCCCCTACACCCCTCCCTATCTCTGTAACCTCCTCCAGCCCCTACACCCCTCCTTATCTCTGTAACCTCCTCCAGCCCCTACACCCCTCCCTATCTCTGTAACCCTCCTACAGCCCCTACAACACTCCCTATCTCTGTAACCTCCTCCAGCCCCTACAACACTCCCTATCTCTGTAACCTCCTCCAGCCCCTACAACCCTCCCTATCTCTGTAACCTCCTCCAGCCCCTACACCCCTCCCTATCTCTGTAACCTCCTCCAGCCCCTACACCCCTCCTTATCTCTGTAACCTCCTCCAGCCCCTACACCCCTCCCTATCTCTGTAACCCTCCTCCAGCCCCTACAACACTCCCTATCTCTGTAACCTCCCTGTTTTCACTGAGCTGTTGGACATCGGGCCTAATATGTGGCTCCGTCTTATACTATGTTTCATAACGCTCCTGTTAAGCACCTTGCGTTGTTTTACTTCTGATAGGCGCTATCTAAATTCAAGTCGTTGTTGCTGGCGCACTCAAAGCCTAGATAGTGCATCCTCTGGTGTAGGTGGTGGCTGCAGGCAATGCAGTTTGTGGCGGAGCTAATGAGACCCGGTGTGTGGTACTGAGCCTCACGCACGCACACACACACAACAGGAAAAACCCTGGCTTCAATGCCGGCCTAGTGCTGAATTAGCCCGATCTCACACCCAGTGTGTACGGTACTGAGCCTCACACACACACATGACAGGAAAAACCCAGGCTTCAATCCCGGCCTAGTGCTGAGTTAGCCTGATCTCACGCCCAGTGTGTGTGATACTGAGCCTCACACACACACGCACACACAGCAGGAAAAGCCCAGGCTTCAATCCCGGCCTAGTGCTGAGTTAGCCCGATCTCACGCCCAGTGTGTGTGATACTGAGCCTCACACACACACACACACACAGCAGGAAAAGGCCAGGCTTCAATCCCGGCCTAGTGCTGAGTTAGCCTGATCTGTCACCCAGAGTGTGGGTTACTGAGTCTCACGCACAGAGCAGGAAAAACCCAGGCTTCAATCCCGGCCTAGTGCTGAGTTAGCTCGATCTCACACCCAGTGTGTGGGGTACTGAGTCTCACGCACAGAGCAGGAAAAGCCCAGGCTTCAATCCCGGCCTAGTGCTGAGTTGACGATCACGTTGCGACTCCTGGAGGCCAACAGGA
This sequence comes from Cetorhinus maximus, assembly GCF_964194155.1. Taxonomy (NCBI): domain Eukaryota; kingdom Metazoa; phylum Chordata; class Chondrichthyes; order Lamniformes; family Cetorhinidae; genus Cetorhinus; species Cetorhinus maximus. The sequence goes on along the minus strand of NW_027600303.1, from coordinate 1,326 downwards.
GCCTGGAACCAGGAGGCCATTCAGCCCCTCGAGCCTGCCCCGCCATTCAGTGAGACTGTGACCTAACTCCATATCCCCGCCTCCGCCCCATATCCCTTAATACCCTCGGATAACAAAAATCCATCCCTCTCGGATTTAAAATGAACAATCGATCCGGCCTCGATTGCCGTTTGTGGGGGAGAGAGTTCCAAACTTCCGCCTCCCTTTGTGTGGAGACGTGTTCCCTAATTTCATTCCGGAAAGGTCCGGCTCTGTCCCCACCCCTCGCCCCCCAACCAGTCCTCGACTCCCCAACCAGGGGGGGGAATAGTTTCTCTCCATCGACCCCACCTGTTCCCCTTAACACCTCGAAAACGTGGATCCAATCACCCCTTAATCTCCTAAATTCCAGGGGACACTCTCCGAGGTTGTGTAAACCTCTCCCCGTAATTTAACCCTCGCGGTCCCGGTATCGTTCTGGTGAGTCCACACTGCGCTCCCTCCAAAGGGGGGAATATCTCCTTCCTCGGGCGTGGTGCTCCCAGCGACTCCGGGTGTGGCCTGACCAGGGCTTTGTCCGGGCCGGGACATGACATCGACCCCCCTTGGGTAGAAAGGCCGGAATTCCATTCGCCTTCCGGATTATTTTCTGCGTCGGCCTGTGACCTCTGAACCTCACCCGAGCAGGGAGACGGTGGTATCGTGTCGTCGTCACCGGACTAGAGATCCAGAGGCCCGGGCTAAAGCTCTGGGGACCCGGGGATCGATTCCCAACCCCCACCCCCCAACCCACCCCAGCAGCGGTTTGCTGTCCTTACCCTGGTCTGGCCTACATGCCAACACCGGGCCCCCAAAGCCACGGCGGGTGGCTCTTAACCTGCCCCTCAGAAGCGGCTGGGCAAGCCACTCGGTTCGAGGGCAATTAGGGACGGGGCAACAAGTGCCGGCCTTGCCACATCCCCATGAGGGAATAAAGGAAGGAAGCGAACGACCGGTGTGCCAGTTCTCCACTCGTTCCCGCTTTTCACCGTTTAGATTATCCTTTCGATGTCTAAGGAAGGCCAGAGTTTAATCAACTCCCTGGACACCGCGCTGGCGACCTTGCGCTTACCTTGGGTTTCTTGGCCGTGACCAGGTCGCGGATGGTCTTGCTCTGAACTTCCACCTCTTTGAAGGCATGTTTGGGATCGAAGAACTTGTTATCGATCTTATCAGGTGCAATATAGCCTGGGGAGAGGAGGGGCGGGGAAGAAAACAGGGCAAACGATGACCAAAACTGGACTGGGCCCACAGCGCGGCGAGAGGCGCCAACATCATCCCTCAGCGCCTCGACTGCACTGCTCTGGT